>NW_017387246.1:1800000-2042146 GCF_001651985.1 Fonsecaea erecta | reverse complement strand
CCTCTCTCTCTATCTCTCTCTCTCTCTCTCTCTCTCTCTCTCTCTCTTTCCGCCCCCTCAGCTTCCATGGCGGCCCAACCAGTCTCTCGCCAATTAGCCTTCCAATCTAATTTTACAATGTTAATTTTTTTTTACCAGACCTTATCCCCGCGGATTCTAGAGTCGAAATCGACGCCAAAATCAATGCCGGCTACTTCACGACGGGCAAGTCTTATACCGAGGAGGAGTTGAAGGATATTAAAGGAAGAGGGTGGCAAGGCTGGGAGGATACCACGCATTGAGGAAGGTACTGAGCAGGGGAGCATTGCAATGAGCACGGCACCAAACCCTCTGAACGAGGATTGCATTGAAGCATGTCGTGAATCAAGATGCATCGAGCTTTGGGTTATAGCGAAGTGGCCAGCTTCGCCTCCGAAAAATGAAGTTCACATGGCTTCCTTAGCTGATGAGCCCCTTTTGGGTATCCTCAAGCCATTCTCCCCGTCAAACTGCCTTGCACAATGGCCACGACATCGCTGTCCTGATATGCGTCCTTGAACGAGTTCTTCTGCGGTTCGTCCTCGAAATAAACACATTCAGCGTGTACTTTTACTCTCTCCAATTGCAGGTAGATGATCATCTGGTGATCATGGGGCAGCAGTAGCCCATCCTTCAATTGAAGACGGATGCCTGGCAACCCCGCGACATAGAAGCCCGTCCTCTCAGCTCCTCAGTTACAGAGCCTTGAGTCTTTGAGAATCAGAGAATTTGGCCTTTCCGAATATATGAAACGCCAAAAACTGGGTACCCAGCCCGAACTGGCTTCTGAGAACGGGCATCAGTCAAGCTCCCTACGGCTCGTTCAGGATTTGAGTGCGCTCCCCCGTACGCTACCTTCAACCAATCAAACAAATCGTCTTATTGTCGATGGTCATCGGTGAGAAGCGCCGATGGAGTAGGTGAGTGACCGGCATCGAATGACTATGAGTTAGTCGACCCTAGCCCCGGTCTATCCAGCCGCCTTTCGTGCCCGGCTCTGCTCCGGTCTCTGATCCATTTCTTCCTGAACAATTGGTAATGATGTATATTATTGTCTGTTTGTTGACCTGATAGGATTATTCCCACAGTGCCAAAAGCTACCTTGCAGCCAGGAGGGAGCCCCAGCGAAGGTCTGATCGACTGAGAGATGTTGCGAAATCTAATATGTAGTGGTAACGGCTACAACACGTACCCCCAGGCGGCCAAATCGGCTTCGACAGGGTCTTTCATTCAAAAAGATTGGGGAGTGGCTTGATCTCCTGCCCTTCCACAACCTTGATCTCCGATCAGGCTAGCAACTCTCGATGTCACACACAATGCTTGCCGGGTTCTGCTAGGCGGCTGTCAATCATTTGATGGCATAGATTTGATATGATGCCACCCATTCGTTGAAGTCCAACTTCTTGCCGGGCTCACCACCGTTCTTCTGAATGCAACCAGGGCTCTCTGCGCTTTCGTCACAACAACTCTTCGACTCGGTGTCCTCCATACAACGAGGTGCAATGCCATCCACATCATGGTAGACGTTCAAGTCCTTCTTGGTGTTGATGAAGGTAATACTCTCCTTTGGAAACCCGGCTTCCACCATCCACCGTCGATATTCGTCCACCAGACTGGCGCCCGCCACGCAGCCCACCAGCAGTGCTGCATCATGTCGTATATGGTCTGGCATGGCCTTCTTGGCGAGAAGGTCACTGATTGCGACTCTGCCGCCAGCCTTTAAGAGTCTGTGGATTTCCCTGAAAACGGAGGGCTTATCCTCGTCGGGAACTAGGTTAATGACACAGTTGCTGACCACCAGATCGATCGTCGAACTTCGGAGGGGAATGTTCGAGATCGGTGCTTGGATAAATTCCACCAAGCCGTTCGGCAGGTTGGCCTGTGCGGCGTTCTTCCTAGCCAACGCGATCATCGCTTCGCTTCGGTCGATCCCGTATACCTTTCCGCTCGGGGAGGGAGTTCCTCTCAACATTTGCTTCGCCGCGATCAGGCAGTCAAGACCACCGCCAGACCCGAGGTCGACCATACTCTCCGCAGGCTGAAGGTTCGCTGTCGCCAGTGGATTTCCGCACGAGAGGCCAAGGTTCGTGCCCGTGGGGAGAGAGGCCAGATCATCGGCCGAATAGCCAAAGGATGCGGCGATGCGAGTGCGTGTGGATGCTTGAGCTTCACCCTCGTTCGAACGAGAGGCGAACTCGGAATACTTGGTGTTCACCGTCTGATAGATCGAGGTGGCATCCATGGTGATTCTTTACACCGAAGCTTGATATAACGCTGGCAATGCTTTACAGAGGAGGCTGACGTGGCGGAATGCTGGAATTCTAAGAGTGGTGCAAATTGGATTGTACAATCTTCGTCACAGGAGTGCTGGACTCGGAATTTATGCACGTAGCGGTGTGTCACAGGCCCTCCATCATTCGCCTACAATATGAGGGAAGAGGCTCAACATGTGGCAACCAGTCATCAGGGGGCGCCGCATACGGGTGAAGTGAAGCGGTAGGTGGCCAACTTGAGGTCCCCACTAGTGGTACTATCGGCCTTGGGATGAGCAAGTCAACGATCTGGAGCCATGGCATTGTACCGAGTACGAACGAGCGAGGTAATAGAGAAGCCACGGAAAAAGCATTTCGCCGACCAATCAAGCTGCGCCGGTGACAAGGTCTTGGCACCACGCCGCTTTAGGCTGCTTTGCGCTACTCGAAAATGACGCAAACTCAGTTTCGTGCCGCTGAAGCCCGCCAACGACATTCCTTCTCTAACCAGCTCTATTCTCAGCCACTGTCCACGTACCATGACCATGGTGATGCCGTAAAAGGCGTCCTTCAAGCTGGTTCACTCTGGAGCCTCGTCCTAACCGCCCACGTGAGACCGGAAGCCCCCCCAAGAAAGAATCATGCACCTCGAACAATGAATCCCTACGCCCCGCCCAAGATTGGGACGCAAGAAGCAATATCTCGGCAAACAAATAGTTTTCCGTCCATCTCAATAAATCCTCCCCGATCAGTCCCGCTAATGGAGGCCCCGACAGCCAAACGAAACACGATTAACCAAAGGCGCTGCCGCGCCCGACGGCAGGTGTACATTGAAGACCTCGAGCGCCGGATACGCGCTTACGAGACTCAAGGTGTGCAGGCCACTGCAGAAGTGCAGACAGCGGCACGGAAGGTGGCGGAGGAAAACCGTGCCTTGAGAGAGGAGGTCAAGGCTTTACAGGAGCAGAACGAGGCTTTGCAGAGGTCCCTAGCCGAGCATTCCGCCCGCCCCCCACAGAAGGATGACAAGGTGGACGGCGATCCCTCCCCGGACGGACGGCGGAAGATCAGACGGATCGGCTCAACAAGGAAGAGCCGTATGTTTGACGGTAAGACGTTTGCGCAGGGTCCTTCTTTCACGATCTTTCGAACTCCACCTCATCAGGATCACGAAACCCTCGCGAAGCTGCCCAGCGCTTCCATGACTGTGTCGACGACAACTACACTTTCTCCGCAACCCCCACCGCTGCTCGCTCCTGGACTGCGTCCGAACACCCTGAAGTTGCACGACATCCTAGTAGTCGACGGCCAAGCCAGAGAAGACCGTATGTGGCTCCCACTGGCCGAGGAGGGAGAAGGGACTCCCTCTTTCATCCCTTCGCCACCACATTCCAACTTTGCCCATTCGGACCCGGACGACCTGTCGTCCACTGCGCAGCATCCATATTCACCTCCATCCCCTGCCGTCTCGCCCTTCGAATCCAAGCCCAAACTATGCCAGCCGGCCAGCACGGCCAACAGCACGCCCTGTCTCGAAGCTGCGCTCATCATCGCCAGCATGCGCGGAGTCCCATCCAACGACATTGTCGTGGAGACAGAAATTCTGCCCGAACTCGGTTGCCGTGGCCCCCTGTCGCGGCCGAGATGCATCTCGCCGGACGACTGTGTGGAACACGGCCACGGATCCGAGAGTTCTGGTGACAGAAACAGCGCAGATCGGGACCTTGAGACGTGTGCGGTTGACAATAGGAGATTATTCGGCATTCTCGCGCGGGAAGAGTGAAACCAGGGAGAAAGGAAAATGGAGAGAGACAGGGAGACCGCAAGGCGGAACATTCCAGGAGGTTGTCTCCTGCAAGATTTGTGGCCGGTCCAGAAATGGAAGCAGAGGGTTCAAGGGATGGCGCCATGGCCGGTATCCATGCTCGCCCTGCAAAGAACCGGGTAAAATGCAAGTTATCTGGAAAAGTATCTGGGAATGAAGAAAAGAATATGAAAAGAAAAGAAAAGCGACATGGAAAGAAGAAAACGGAAAAAACAAATGAACATGAAAATGACTACGAATTTCGTTGGTTCGGATATCATGGTGCCCACTACTGACTGAGCTTGCTGGAGCCGGACTTGGGGCAAAGGCTCATGAACCAGCGAACGGGAGTGTATTTTGCAAGGACGAGGATCAGATTCAGAACCGGCCTGGTGGTGATGGTGAATGGAATGGGATGTAAAAGAGGGACTAATGTTACTTATTTTGCTCCTCGAAGACATAACGAAGATTATGACGCTCACACTATATATCATTTAGGCCGGCGCTCGAGGACAGGATTACACACATACAACTATGTAAGTGTACGCGTCATTGGGCATACCGTACCCTCCCGTATCGTACTGTACTGTTTGGATAAGTGATTCATGCGGGTGGGTGCCTTGGGTGGACAGTACTTGGTGTATTTATCTTATCTTATCTTGTCCCTCTCATTCATTCCTGCATTACTCGTGCCTGCCGGCGTGGAAACACATCTCTTGTGACGGGAACTGAATTTGGGAATTTATCCGAGAGAGCCTTGTAGCCATGTCACATTGCAGGGACACCAGGGAATGGCTGGCTGGCTGGCTGGCTTCAACTCGGGTCGGTGGCCTTCTTCCTCTTCTCCTTCTTCTCCTTCTTCTCCTTCTTCTCCTTCTTCTCCTTCTTCTCCTTCTTCTCCTTCTTCTCCTTCTTCTCCTTCTTCTCCTTCTTCTCCTCTCCTGCGTCTCTCCTTTTCTGTTTCAGCCTCACCACCAGCATCCGTCTCACCTATCCTCACCGCACCGCACCGCCCGTCGCGACTTGGCCGGGTGGTCTTCCTTTATTCCTTCATTCCTTCCGTCCGTCCGTCCCAAGCTAGATAATCACGAGATAAAGGTAGTTGAAGTACTACTATCCGTCCCCTTCCCTTCCCGGGATGTCCGTATACAATGTATGTGAGACGTTGCTCACCCACCCCCTTGTGCAATCAATAGTAATAGTAATTGACCTATGTAATCGGTCCCGTACGTCCCGAAGTACACACACACACACAGCTTGATCCGCGTGATATTCTGTAGGTATAGGCAAAAGCCTGGCTCTTTTTTGATGGAATCACATGAAATGGCTTCTATTTCCTCTTTGCGCCATTATTAGCTCTATCGTCATCTCCGTCCCAGGGTATCATTGATTCTTTCATCCATGCCTCAAATTAATCCTTTCACCTCCCATGCAAGGCTGACCGATTGATCTCCACACGATATCCGGCATCAACCTGTCTGTACATGATGGAAACCCGCGCCCGAACAAACATTTTCATAGCGACAGCTCACTAAGCCCATTTGCCAAGGAGTGCCATCAATCCAGCCCCAAAACACATGGTGACAAAAGCTGCCATGACAGTTCGGATACTCGCTTTTCGCATCGAACTACTGAACATGAACTCGTGGGCCATCAACTCCACCAAGCCTGTGTAAATCAGGATGCCGGCCGACACCGAGTCAAAGACGCCGTTGACGATGAGTGTCGTCTGGGAATTGGGAGGATAGCTCTTCCTCACACCGAGGCCAATGGCAATGGCCAGAGGAGTGCTGATGCCATAGCCCAAGGCCAAGACGTACGGGGTCCATCGTCGGGTTTTCGGCCACGGCGTCACGGCGAGCCGCGATCCCAGACCCAGACCCTCAAAGGTCTGATGGAAAATGATGACAATGAAAAGAGTGTCGAACTCGCTGCCCGCCACAGCAAGCGTCAGACCGATGAAGACGCTGTGAAAGACGATACCGAACTCGAGGATGAAAATTGCCGTCATCTGCGCTTTGTAGTCTTCGAGACTGAATGGGTTGGCGGCTTCTTCTATTTCGTTGTGTTCGCGAGCATGTCCCATGTGATCCTCTCCCGGCACATGCGTACTTTGCGGCCGAGACGTCCGAGTTGATGGAGGCACGCTCACCGATACGGGACTATCTTTGTAAGGCGATGAACCCGGGGCGGCAGTCATTTCCGTGTCGGTAGTAGATCGGTCCAGCTCCACAGCGTGTGAGTGAGAATGGGCATGGCCATCGTCGTCGTGATCATGACCATGACCATGGCCATGTCCCCCACCAAAGTTCCCATATCTCATGACCATCAGCTCGACAAAGAAGAGCACAAATATGGTCATCAGCGCGATACCCTCGACCCAGTCATATTCTGTGATTGGCCCGGTAAGACATGGATTCGTCAATGCATCGTTCGCAGGAGCTAACAGGTGGATGAAGGCGGTTGCGATAATGACTCCCGACCCAAAGTACTTGCAGATGAAAAACACCCATTCGGGCACTTTGAGCCCTCTGTGCCTGTTGGCAAAGATGGGGAAGGCGGCGCCTATCGACGAAGTGATCCATATGATGAAGAGCGCGGCTATCCGCAAGCCGATGCGGCCGTCGTAGTCGTTGCCCGTATCACAAGCTGGGGTTGCTCCAGGCCCATCTTGCCGAACCATCAGATGAACGAAGGATTCGAGGTTGGACATTTCGGCACGGTTAGTGGCAGGAAGCTGCGGGTTGGCTGGAACAATCTGGATCGATGATACGTGAGCGGACAGTGGTTTTGTGCCGTCCAAGAAGCTGGAGAGCTGCTGACCAGGCGAGATTCCGAGCTTGTAGCAAGACTCGAGTTAAGTTTGGGAAGATTGGACTAGAGTTTGCGCACTCCACCACATGAAGGAATGGGAGGCTGGGACCAACGGCACGGAACAGGTGGAAATACTGTATGTACAAGAGATAGCGAGGCAGTGGGAGATCTCTCGAACAAAGCACAGCTGGTCCAACTCCCCACTCCACCGAGGAGGAGAGGGAGAGGATGCAGCTGTGACAAAGCAAGTGAAGGGCGTTCTAGAAAGGCAAGACGAGCACAAAAAGTGAGGACCTTAAGGATGAGGAAACACTGAGACGTGCGGCGATCAAAATCCGGGCGAGCTGATTGGTCCAATGCCGCCAGGTACGCCTCGGGTTCTCCCGGTGAGCCAATCACCGTCGAGCTGTTAAGGTCCTCACTTTTTCCGTTCCCCGTTAAGGAAGTATTCGGCTCTGGAGAGGAAAGATGCGACAATGAACGCTATCAGGGCATTGAGGAGAGAGATGTCTCATCGTGTCCCTTTACAACCCCAGAAGCACTCCAGCTTCGCCAAAGCCACGTCTTCGCGGCACAGAGCGTACTGGGAGGAGGCCTTGATATACCAGCCATGCCACTAGTCCCATCGTCGTCACCGTCGATGCCACCACTCCTAGATACGCGTCTCGCTGTCGCTGGAGCCTCGCCAGTTGCAACTGTTTTTCGCGGTATCGTTCTCGACCTGCTCCATGCGTGTTGCCGATCTCCGAAATCCCATGCAGAGATCCTATGGCGGGGATCGAGCTAATGCATCCTTCCACCACCGCCTGCAAGATCTGTGGGAGGCTCCGAGGCGCCGGTACTCTCCATGGCAGTGACGACGGGACACTAGCCACCCCTGGCTTCCGTCCTAGAACCTCAGAGACATCGACGGGTGGACCAAACACTTCCGGCGCCCGACTCTTTGCCCACGTGTCTAGACGGGCATGATTCGTCTGTAGTGACTCCCGCAGCCATCCATGCTCCAGTGCTGGTGTCTGCATCAGGGCCAGGTAGCCAATCGCGAGGCAATCGGCGCTGCTGGCATGGTCACCTAGTAGCCAATTCTTCTCCCCCAGCATTTCATCGAGCGGCTCAAAGAAATCTTCGGTGACGGCATCCAGTCGAAATCGATTCTTTTGCTGGTGTCGGCCTAGCAGCCCCGTGACTGTTTGCCTGGGTCTTCTGAGGGCTTTGGGGATGTGTGCAGTCAACCCTGCATCCGCTGTCTTGTTCTCTTCCTGGGTACTGTCCACGTCCAGACTGCTCAGACCCAGGTGTTCCGATCTCTTTTTCGCTTGGGCGCGCCATTGGTGAGGCAGATTCCAGCTGTTTGGCCACGTCAAGATGTCGCTGAGAGCCTGTCTGGTGCATTTAAGATAATTGTCACTGCTCACGTAGAGGCTGAGATCGAGGAGAGGTTGGCCGCGTGAAGTGATGAAGGCTGAAAATGCCGCGCAGTCCGCTTGCTGCTGGGCACTGAGGTCCTTGTTCAGATCTTGTTCGCCATTCGAGATGTCCCGTAGGTAGTCGACGATGTTGGTAAACCCAGCGACCCAGGTCTCGCCATCGTGCAATGCAGGGAGTTCCCCGAGAGGACTGACGCGTGCGTCACTCGAGGGAATTAGCACCCAGAGGTCGGGGTGCAGGCACTGGCGAAGGTAGAAGATGGTGGCTAAGCATTGGGCATCGATGGAAGGTAGCTCGAACGCTGGGCCCCAGATATGTAATTCAAACACCATCCTTGAGCAGCAACATTTTTCTGCTGTAGTACGAGAGCAAGTGACAGGTGACAATCCTCTGATGGAATTGCCAATTGCGATTTTGGGGGGTTAGCGAATACGGCGGATCGAATTCGTCGCGAGGTGCAAAACCATGTCGCCGATGAGCGCCATAAACGCATCACAATCGGTCGAAAAACTGCTCCAATCAAAATCAAAAGGGCCCAAGAGCCCAAGAGCCATCAGACACCAGGTTGATGAAGAGGAGGAGCTCGTAAAGGAGCAACAACGCGTCAGAAAAGGTGACAAGGTGACAAGGTGCCAGCAAGCATCAAGCCATCCATGCGGGGAAATTGGTGTCTGCTGCCTTAATGTACTCGGTATTGCTTGGCTATCGTGGCTATCCTATCCTGCGCTTCCTTCTCCCTTCTTCATCGTCACGTCATGTCCTACAGTAAATGAATGACCCCAAGACCAACCTCGCACATCGACTCGAGATTATTCTCACCGTCGCGAGGAGAGAGGAGAGAGCCCCGTTCGAGCTTCGCTGATGCATGAATCAACTCCGCTTGGGCCAGTGCCTGGGCACGGTCTCGTCGGCGACCTTCAGGCGAAGTCATAACGAGAGCGTGATCCACCGCCTTGGTCATCGCAAAACCGTCACTTTCGCGTGGGCGAGCACCACGCAGCCGGAATCACAGCAGCAGCAGCAGGATGATGCCGGACCGGCGGCAGGCGCCGGAGGGGGATTGCTGCCGGCTTACGTCGCCCATCAAGCCGGCGTGAACTGCCTCGCCATCGACGGCAACGAGGGCCGCTATCTCTTTTCAGGAGGCGCCGATTCTTCCGTCCGGCTGTGGGATCTCGAGGAGCATCAATTGTCGTCGTCGTCTCTGTCAGCCTCATCGAGTTCGTCGATATTGACGAAATACACCCCCAAGGCAACACTGTCGAAGAGCACTGTCGACTCCCATACTCACGCTCTCACCTCGATCTCAATCTACCCATTCGACCCGACTCCCTCGACCCTTCTCACAACCTCCTATGACAAAACCCTCAAGGTCACGTCGATAACTCCGTCCGCTCTGACCCCGGTCCACACCTTCTCCCTGGATTTTCTGCCTTACACCCACTGTCTCTCTCCACTGCCGGATTCGTCGCCCTTGGTCGCTGTTGGAACAGCTCATCCGGCCATTCGCCTCCTCGATCTCCGCTCGGGCTTGTCGACACACTCTCTCGCCGGCCCCAACGGCGCCGTCTACAGCGTCTGCTGGTCCCCGAAGCAATCGCACATCCTCGCCTCGGGCTCCACCGACGGGCGCGTCCTCTTCTACGACATCCGCCGGGCGAACGCCGCATTTGCGTCCCTGGACCTCGACGACGCGGTCGGCGTGATCGGCGAATCCCCCTCCACCGGCGCAGGAGCCCGTCGCGAGTTGTTGGATTTCAATGCCGTCGCGCACAACGGACCGGTGACCAGCGTGCAGTGGTCGCCGATGGGCGATAAGATCATCACCACGGGCCACGACCAACGCATCCGGGTCTGGGACGCCGCGTCGGGCCGCAACGACCTGGTGCACTATGGCCCGAGGATCCGAAACGAGAGGCAAGGCGAGCTGCGACCCTTGATTTCGCCACGGGGGTATCACCACGCCGGGAAGGAGATGTTGTGGTGGGCGAACGACGACGGGCGGGGCATGGTGTTCCAGCACCACTTGCGAGAGGGGGAGCTGGTGCGGATCCTGAAGACGGAAGGGATCAGGGTGTCGGACGTGCAGCGTGCGAGTGCGAAGAAGGGCAGCAGCAAGCATCGAGGTCCGGGCGGTGTGGGCACGACCAGCGGCAACGTCGCGAGGTTGACCAGTGGCGGACGAATCAACGCCATGGTGTGGCGGCTCAATGCCCCCGTTGGGGAAGCAGTCGAGATGTACACGGCCCACGGGGACGGGCGGATCTGTGCCTGGACGGGCCCTGAATCCGCAGAGGAAGAGGACGACCCTGACGAAGGCTCTACTACTACCACCAACACCAGGGCAGGGCCAGGCCATGGCGAGATCGCCCCGGTACTGGACGAGGCCGAACAGAGGAAGAAACGCAAGCGAGATCTGGTGGAGGATCTGATATCAGGCTTGACAAAGAAGCCCATCACCTTCTCCTGACTTCTTGAGACATATTTACAACTGAGTTCTCTGGGGATGGGCTGACTGCGGCAGTCTGGTTCCGCCAGCCGCGTTGTGAAGACAACGCCAAACGCACATAGTACATTCCTGAAACGCCCTGTACACCGCCCGTCCTTCCCTCGCTGTCTCCCCCAAAATGTCATGATAGCGTCATACTGTACAATATTGCAGCTAGGGTATTTCTTCGCGCAAGAACTGAACCGGTGCAAACATAACTGAAGGCTTCCTCCGCCCCTATGGGTGACCATCTTGAAAGGCGCAGAGAATGAGCCGGACGCCGTCAAAGCAATCAACCCCAAACAGCACAACAACTGTGTAGACTCTCTGGAGTGTCATTCGTTCATCGTTATCGTCTTAGCTGGTTGCGCAACAAATTGGAACCTTTCTGCTTCGCTTTAAGCATATATTTTATCCAACTCTTTCTTCAAGCAAGCCTGATTTTCAGGCCACGAGCCATGTCCCTCGCTGGAACGCACATCATCGCTTTGGAACTATAAAGTCATTCTTCGTCGCAATTTTGAACCTTGTATTAATCCCGGCAACCATATCTGCGGCGGTTATGTGCCCCGTGTCAAGGGAGTGGTCCTTTGGCGGTCCAGCGACCGTCGGCGCCATTGGATTTCCATACGTGTGAAGGGCGCCTGGAGGTGGTGGAAGGGTCGCTCCTACCACATACTGCCCCATTGAACTCGCGCCATATGGGTTGTAGGCCATACCCCCGGGGAGCATCTGTGGGTCGTAAGCTTGGTTGGGCGAAACCGTTGATACTGGAGTCGCGACAAAGTTATTGCCGCCGCCTGCCCAATTCTGGCTCATTTCCACTCTATAGAAGCCTGGCATGCCCACATTCTGAGGGTAGTATGGCATGGCTCTCGGTGCTGGCAGCTGGCGAGGCGCTAATTGTGGTGGCCCACCTCTCTGTTGGTGCTGAGACTCTTGACCTGTGACTGGAGCCATTGAATCCGCCTGTGCTTGCTGGTGCACATTGAGCGACGGACTCTGCGTAGAACTTGGGCGAAAAGGATGAGATTGAGGCTGCTTTGTCAAAGGCTTATCCGAGAAAAGCGGAGGTATGGCAGAGGTTCCCGTGAACTTGATTATTGTTGACGTAGAAGTTGCCGCCTTTGGACTACTATCGGCACGGGGAATGGGTGCCGCTGCTGCTGCGACCGTGCCGACAGTTTTCTTGGACCTCGCTCCATGATGTTTCGACAATTCTTTCAGCCCTGCATCGTCCGTAGCCCTTTCAAGAAACTCAACAATTGGCGAGGAAAAGGGAGATTCAAAGAAGGACTCATTGTCGTCCGACTGCCGTGGCTCGCTGGTATTTTCAGCTGGTTTGATAGAGTTCTCCGTCGCAGGCGTTGAGGGCGACTCGGCCGCTGGAGTCTGTGCGTCAAACACAGTCGAGGCTACAGCTGTCACCGTCGGCATGGTCGACACAGATTGTGCGAGGGGAGGATTTGAGCCGGTCTTTGGCGAAGCCTTTGGCACTTTATTTCCATCTGGTTGAGATTTAAGCTCATTAGTTGATTGAGAAGCCGCAGACCGAGACATTTGATGTTCCCGTTGTTTGCGGATCCATCGCTCTCGGTTACCCAGCTTCTCGTTTTCCGCTCTCTTCCTAGCCATCAACTGCGCTATCAAGGTGGAATGTCTTCCTAACACAAGCTCTTCTCCTGGTTTGAGGGTAGGTTCTTCGGCCAGATTGGATGTCGGATTCGCTGGGTGTAGCGTTTGTGGAGAGTCAGAACCAGACACCGCGACAGTGGTTGTGGCCTTTGCGCGGGCTTTTGGGAGAGTACTAGATTGTTCTGCATCTCTTGACACCGCCTTAGAGGAGGGCGGTTGCTGGACGGATTGAGAATCATGTTGAGCCTCCGATAGGGAGCGTTTCAGGGGATTGGCCTTGTTGGATGCGATTTGGCCTACACGAGGAGTAGCAGAGAAGGTCAAGGGGGGGTGCGAGGTGGATTGTGAATTCGGCCTGGGTTGCGACACTGCGTTCGCGGTAGTAGTCTTGGGCGTCGTTTGGGAGATCGGAGCAGGCTTCGAGAGAGGATGTTTATCATAGGGGCCCGTGCCGGTGGCCATCGTCGCGGCCAGAGAGCGCGAGAGGTTAGAGAACTGATGTAGCGAGGCGGGGATCTCAAAGGACACGGGGTTCTTGGAGAGTGAAGATGGCGGTGGTGAGGGCCTGCCCTTGCGACGCGTCATCCTGATCGTGCGAGAGCGCTGTCAGGCATCTTCCATGGGAGAAGGATAAGAGTACCACATCACTCCTTTGATTGATGAAGGGCATCGTTGACGGAGGCTGGCTGCGCAAGGCGTTGGAAGCGCTCAGGTGGTGATTGGTAAGTGGACAAACCGTTAATATGAGGGCGCCGCTGACGAAATCTCAATCTCCATCCTCCGCAGGCACGCATTCCATTCTTACCCCAGATGACCAGCCAGCTTACAACTCCTTGCAATGTCTATCTGTCCCAAGTACCGACATTCCTCACTCGACCATGGCCAGCTGCTACAATCCACCCTGATTACGCTCCAGGCGAGTCCGATTGCCCCCAACTCCCTCAAGGCGCATTCAACAACCTCGACTGATGTTCTTGACCCAAGCTAACTCTAAGCGGTACGAACAGATTTGACTTTCCATACTCCGTACATAGTGTTGTGGAGAAAGTGTCAGTGCCACGATGGTCTCGACGACCCCTCTGGCGGTGCCCCAGGCCCTACTTCGAGTAAGCCTGTTTGAGCACAACACAAAACCTTACATCCAATTCGGGAACCGATGCGTTGGTGCTTTGGCTTGACTGATCGTCCCACCATGTCCCGGGACAATGGGACGAGTCGGCTGTTCTTACTCGATCATGAGGAGGAGCTTCGCTAAGAGTATACTGCTGGCAGTTCATCCCCCTCAACAATAACGTTCAAGGACAAGGTCCTGTTGTCTGATAAGAGCAAATACGAGCCAAACATCGGTCCATGGGAAGTCTTTTAGGCCCCTTTGAGCGTGGAGTTAGCCGAGGATATTGATCCCCATTGCATCTTCCAGCCTGCGCGTCCTGCAACACAACCCCAGGCCACCGTCTAGGGTTTCCAATCACCTCCTCAGATATGCGGAACCAATTGCTGACCCCAGATTCCTCCATCCCATCTGGTTCGCGTAGCGGGTATTTGAGGGGAAGCGGGGATTCTGCAGAGTGTGACCAGCACCGCATCAAGCGACTCCCCTTTCGCGGTTCCGCTCCAGCCATTGAGGAGGAATCAGTCCAGGTACTAGGCGTGAGGTCTCTGCATGCGAGTGAAAGGAGGAGAAGCTCCTACATCCATTTCACCGGGTGTCGAGCGCTTTGGGTGGGCGGGGGTTTGTACATATAAGAATCGCAACAACGTGTGAGCACTGAGTTTGTCAGGCTGTCCTCACTCCCGTTCAAGTGCTTGTCCGGTGCCACCCGTCTACAGTCGTGTATTCAAAATGGGAGACCCATCTGAACCCAAGGACTTGCCGGAACGCAGCTTGAAGAGAGATCTCTTCGAATTTGGCCGGAGACGCAGGACCGACGGTCCTTATGCGGACAACCTTGAC
Organism: Fonsecaea erecta; assembly: GCF_001651985.1. Taxonomy (NCBI): domain Eukaryota; kingdom Fungi; phylum Ascomycota; class Eurotiomycetes; order Chaetothyriales; family Herpotrichiellaceae; genus Fonsecaea; species Fonsecaea erecta. The sequence continues at coordinate 2,027,753 of NW_017387246.1, read as the reverse complement.
GTCGATGTATTGATCGTTGGAGCAGGGTTCGGGGGCACGTACCTCCTGTATGAGATGCGGAAGGCGGGCTTCAAAACCGTGCTGTATGAAGCAGGTACCTCGTTTGGGGGTACGTGGAGATGGAACGTATATCCAGGTAAGAGTTGTTGGTACTCTCAAGCATGTCAACTGCTCAATTTGATTGTTCTAAGGCGCCCGGGTCGATTCTGAGGTTCCCATCTATCAGCTGGCCATTCCCGAGGTATACAAGACCTGGACCTGGACGACCAACTATCCAGATTGGACTGAACTGCAAGCGTATTTCGACCATGTAGACAAGGTCTGCGAACTAAGCAAAGATTGTGCCTTCGAAAGCGTCGTCACAAGTGCGGAGTTTGACACAGACTCTGGGAAATGGAACATCAAGACAGCCGATGGTCGCAATGCCAAATGCAGATTTCTGATCATTGCCGCCGGATTTGCAGCCAAGAGATATATCCCCGATTTCCCTGGTCTGGAAAAGTTCAAGGGAGTCATGCACCACTCCTCGTTCTGGCCCATTGAGGGCGTTGATGCTCGCGGGAAGAAAGTTGCTGTTATTGGCACCGGTGCCTCTGGAGTACAGATCATCCAGGAATGGGGACCTCAAGTCGAAAGCTTGACCGTCTTCCAGAGGACACCCAACCTGGCATTGCCCATGGGCAAACGCGACATGACCAAAGAGGAGCAACAAGCATTGTATCCAGCATACGACGACCTCCTTCGCATGCGGGAGAAGAACTTTGCAGGCTTCACGTACGAGTTTGAGGAACGCAACACGTTTGAAGATACCCCTGAAGAGCGTGAAGCCGTCTACGAACGTCTGTGGAAGAGGGCCGGCTTTGGCCTCTGGCTGGGCTCTCACAAAGACTACCTGTTCGACTTAAAAGCGAACCGTTGCGTCTACGACTTCTGGCGCAAGAAGCAGGAGACTCGCATCAAGAACCCTGAGAAACGTGCTCTGCTCTGCCCCGAAGAACCCCCCCACCCATTTGGTGTCAAGCGACCCTGCCTCGAACAGAATTACTACGAAGTGCTGGACAGCGACAACGTCAACATTGTCGACATTTCGGAAAAGTCCGGCGTCAAGATTCAAGAGTTTACAGAGAAGGGCATCAAGACCAGCGATGGCAAGGAGCACGAACTCGACATCATCGCCCTAGCCACGGGCTTTGATGTCACAACGGGAGGAATGACAAATATGGGCTTGAAGTCCATTAACGGCACCACCTTGCACGATGAGTGGAAGGAAGCAGCTTATACTTATCTGGGAACCACCATCTCAGGATACCCGAACATGTTCCATCTCTACGGTGAGTCTACTGATTACCTGTCATTGTTTCGCCAAAAAAGAAAAGAGAAAACATGTTTTCTACGTCCGAAGAGCCGGGTGGGCCCCTTGTGTCATGCCTATCTTTTCGAAGAATACTTACAACCCGACCCGCCCATAAACTGACATGCCTTTGATACAGGTCCTCAGGGTCCGACCCTCCTCGCCAACGGCCCGTCTGCCGTTGAAGTTCAAGGCCGCTGGATTCGCGATGCCATCCGAGACATTGACCGCCAGGGCCTGAAATACGTAAACCCGACCCAAGAAGCGACCCGGAAGTGGAAGGACCACATCAACGAGCTGAGTGACAAGACATTGCTGCCCACCACGAGGAGTACATGTGAGTTCTTCCCTCTGCCCCTTCCCCCAAACACTTCTACTCTATCGCATGCCCCCGGGCCCACTCAATGCCGTAAATCCCCACCTGTCTATCGGTGGGGCCCCAGTTCACATGAAGAGCCACACGCCCGCTAACCTCTGATCTCCTCGTTCTCCGTTGGCAGACATGGGCGGAAGCGTTCCAGGCAAGGCGTTCGAACAGGTCAACTACGCGGGCGGCATCCCGGAGTATGTCAAGGAGATCCGGGCCGTGTTGCCGGCGTTCACGGGCTTCCACGTCGTCCAGGCTTGAGAACATACATAGTCACGGATTTGGTGTGGGGATCCGGGGAACTTGTGAGCTGGCTGCCCTTTTAATCGGTCGGCCGGCCCAGGGCCTCGCAGACTCGGGAGACCTCAGCAGAGAGATACTGTAGGCGGGCAAGCCGATGAGGGTCGAATGGCGAGTCTCTACGGTATCTAGTCCTTTGGCGGTAATGGAGTCCTGTACCAGTGTCAGGAGACGGACGATCCTCGAAAGGGGGACACGTGGGTTGCAAAGTGAGCCTTTTTGTGGGCGAGCAGGAGATCGAGATTCCAGTTCCCGGTCAATGAGTCATCCAGTCACTCCTACTCAGTTAGTTGGTCAGTCAGTTAGTGAGTTAGTCATCTACAAGTGTATGTACTTACCTGTCACCAGTCTACCAAAAAAAAACTATCTAGTGGTCTAAGACATTCGTTTGAGAGACGAAAACGGGGTTGAGAAAGGCCCAATACCCGCTGAAAGTGGTATTGATATCGAGGTTGCTATGGAGCTGATTGCAAATGAACGATAACACAGACTGTACGAACCCAATTCGTCCACTCACCCGCCCACCCATAATCTGTAGACGCTGTTGGTCATTCCAGCAATGATCCCCCCAGCATAAAGCACTGCAAAAGCAGACTAGTTATACATCACAATTCCCCCATTATGGAAAACCCAGCCCAGCTGGCACAATGGCACAGATCGCACCTCTTCTCTTCGTGGCCATGCAGCGTTTCCCATGATCATCAGGGATCAGGGGAGATTCAGCTCTGATTCTCCCCTCAGCTGTATGAGCTCCTGCATCAGCTGCCATCTTTCTTGGCATCGTCAATGTCACAATACCGGACTACGACTCGCTCTTTACCTGTCCTCATTGTCCAGTACAAAACCCTCATCGTAAGCATCCTAGGCTTCTCATTCACTTCTTGTTGTCCATGTACATCTTGGTCAGGCTGGTGATCACCGGCGCCAGAGTCTTGTAATGTTTCTGGCCTTGTTCGACTAGATCGTTTATGTTGTCGAGTGAAAATCCCTTTTTCTTGTCCTTTCGGTCACGGTCTCGACTGTCATACCGGTCTCTGTCCCGATCACGATCACGGTCTCGGTGACGATCTCTTTCGCGGTCAGAGTCGTACCGCCTGCGATCCCGGTCTCGGTCTCGATCTCGGTCCCTGTCTCGATCACGATCACGATCACGGTCGCGGACATCTCGGTCTCGGTCTCGGTCTCGGTCGCGATCACGGTCCCTGACCCTGTCTCGGTCGGAACGTCCCCGATCTGACGCATAGCCATCGTCGCGACGGGAGGCACCACCACGGTGTCGGTGGTCGTCGTAACGATCATCATCCCTTCTGTGCCTTGGAGCGTCTCGAGGGTCAGATCTATATCCTCGGTCGCGGTCAGAGTGCCTGTCTTCTGGGCTGCGGTGACGACGGGGTCGAGATGGCTCGTCGTCGTAAAAATCGTCTCTACGACGACGTTCTGGCTCTCTCTGTGTATTGGCGCGGCGTGGTGGAGGAGGCTCGAAATCATCGTCGTAATCTCTGCGCCTGGCCGAACGAGCTTTATGGGCATCGCGGTCAGCAGCGACGACGTCTGGTTCCGGAATGGGTTCGCGGTATCCTTTGGAACGGCCATAGGCCGCACCGTTTCCGTTTCCATCCCCATTTCTTGGATCCCGACGGGTGTCCTCGTCGGAAAAGCTTCGTCTTCTCCTCGGTGCAGCAGTGTTGGATTTGCCTACTTTTGGGTCGCCGTCCTCACGATATCGAGGAGGGGGTTCGTCCTTCACATCACCACGAGCGCCTTTGGGCTCAATGTCTCTCGGGTCAACGTCTTTCTTCCGTCTTGGTCCGTCACGAGGGTCATTGTGTGTAGGGGAGGATTCATAGCGAGGGTGGCGGGGAGCCGACTTTCGAGGGTCGGCAAAGTCATCATCATCTGGGTAGCGAAGACCGCCGTCAGTATCGTAACGACCACGGTCTCGGCGTGCACGTGGAGCATAGTCATCGTGGGAAGACATGGTGGGTTGGTGGGAATCGGAGTGAGAAGAGGATGAGAGCTGAAACTGCAGGTGTGCGAGTATATGAAGAATTGCCTCGAAGGAAATCAGCAGGACAAGGTCGAGGCCGCTCTGCTAGTTGAGATCATATTGCAGCCCAATGACCCACTGCATACAAGGGGGCTCAGGACTTAGTATTAGGCGACAGGCTGCGTGATTTGGGAGGATGGGAAGAAGATGGAGATTGCACGAGATGGGTTCAGGTCTAGTGAGCGGTTCAGCTGGCACATGTGAGAGCTGATTGTTTCTTTTCGAGGGTTGGAGGTGGTGCTCGCGAGTTCCCTGCAGCCTACGAATGGTGACTGAGTGACTGGCTGGATAGGCGGCACCAGCGGCGAGGGGTTGTGTGAGCGCCTAGGCGGGAGGCCATTCCCCTAAACGTCCACCCGGCAATTTGTTGCGTCATTTGACCCTCACACTGGCTCCGGATTCGGCAATCCCCTCTCTATCTGCGCCCGCTGCCTCCCCTCCTTTTCCAACCTTTTTCAGGTGATATCACTGCTGCCACGAAAATTCCCCGGTAGAAGAAACGACACCTCCAAGCAGAAGCAAACAAGCATCGTCCAGTCACCAGCCATACAGTTTCCCCCCTGTCCCCGGGACATTCACCAATCACCCCGGATTTCCCGCCTTGCCGCTGCCGAGCTGTCTGCCTGTCCTTGGCCCTGAAAGTTCCTGCATTATCCTCGTATCGTGCGGCTCGATAACCGGGTTGAGCAGGGTACTTGTGCAACCTCCCTCTCCAAGCCAGGGCCGAATAGGGTGTGAAGTATCATGACATTGACCAAAGGGTATTCATTTTCTTTTGCTAACAGCCGAGTTTTCCAGGCTTTTGCTAGTCGAGCCAGGCCCATATCTCATGTTATGAGGCCTTTTGCTTCCTTGTGTCCGATTTGTCTCCCTGTTGCCCCTCACTCCATCCATGTTACTAGCCGCAGACGCCGCAGAGGCTGAGATGGCGGGCGGAGTCATTTTCAGCAAGGACGCAAGTGGCCTTCAACAATAGCCAATCCTCTATGTTCCACCTAGCAGGTACCGGCGAATGCTTGGTTCCTCAGCCTTGCTCCTGAGATTCCACGCAAGTTGCTTTGCTGAGAGACCCAAGGCCAAGGCTTGAAATCCTTTAGCAATCTGCTGAACTCGGGAGGCTACAAAACACCGCTGTGAGTATATTCGGCTGATACTGGACCGCATGCCACCTGTTACGAGCTGTCTGGCCTGCCAATGGTCTTGCAAACTCTCCATTACTGTGGCTTCCGCACACTCCCGTTTTGGAAAAGAGTACCAAGTCGCTGAGTTGTGCTGGAGCATCTCAGAGGCTGCAGGCACAAGTGAGAGACACGCTTTATTGGCTTAGAGTTCACTGCGGTTGGTCTGGCTGGGCGTCTCCGATGTGCTGGGTTCAGAGAGATCTTCCTCGAACATACGATGCTGCGGTAGGATCCTTTGAACGATCCCTATCCCCTAATTATGGGACTTCCTGCCACCAAAGGTTGATGTCCACTGCGTCTCGGGATGCTGCAGCTTCGAACCCGCTTCGATGGATTGATGTATATCAGGTAAGTTTGAAATGGCAATCAACGGAGCGACCGATATCCGTTGTCACCAAGATGAAACGACTTCCATCATCGATTAGGTGAAGCACAAATGTTATACTCTCAGACCACCTGGGTTCCCGCCCTACTATTCAAGGCTATCGAAATTTCCTGGGAGTCATCCAGAAACGTACTTATTTTCCGGATTACTGCCAAATGAACTTCTTTGTTCACCGACAGAGCCTGCTCAGGATCGGGTACCGATACAATTTGGGGGTTTAGAAGGCGCGTACATGCAGGCCCGCTCTTGTTTGAGATGCTATTCATGTCATGCAGCTACCCCAGGAAGACAAACATGCATCATTTGAAAGTTTTGTAGGTACATAGGCGCATATGCCAGCCTTACTCCATGTCGCTCTTCTCCTCTCTTTACTACAATTTAGTCCAATGATACTTTGCAAGATGGCTGAATACACTGCTCTATTTGACGACCTCGATCTCGAAACAGCCAACTTGATTCTCAAGCTTCAGCTTGAGGAAATTGAAGACCTACGCACCAACTCCAAAGACAAACATCGGGCTGGAGCGCTCAGCGATGCTCATGAGGCACTCTCCCTGTTTGAGGAGAATCTCAAAAACATACGCTCAGCCTTGTCCGACCGGCAAATGACCCAGAGCATCGCAGACGCAGTACAGGCAGACGCTGAGGCTATTGCCGATGTCATTCGTGAGGAAGAAGTCGCTTGCGAAGACCACACTCTTGCACACCGTCTGAATGGGAGCAACGTTACATCAGAAGTCCACCTCCACTCTAGCGACCTCAGTGGAAAAACCCTCGCCAGACTCGCTGGACGTTATGTTTCCGAACGTGTCGGCTGTGAGCTATTCGAAGATACCAAAATCAGCCCAAGGCAGCAGGAAGACGATTTTCAGGCCGAGAGTTCTATGAGAGGATCTGGTCGGAAGCAGGCACCCCATAAAACCCGCAACCTCCGATGCATTATCTGCGACGAATACAAGAAGTTCTTTGATGTGATCGAAGTGCCTTGTAGCCACGCCTACTGCAAACCATGTTTGCAGAAACTTGTCGAGTTGGCCTCCAAAGACGAATCATTGTTCCCTCCGCGTTGCTGCCGTCAACCCTTCGAAATGGACGTGGTCGACATCTTCCTCACTAAGGACCTCCGAGACCAATTTGAACACGCCAAAGCTGAGTTCGGTACTCGAGATCGGACATATTGCTGTCAAAAGACTTGTTCCGCGTTTATACCACCAAATGACATTTGGGCCGATGTAGCAACTTGTGGGAAGTGCGGTACAATAACCTGCAAAATCTGCAAAAAGCTCGCTCATGACGGCCATTGCCCGGAAGATCCTGCATTGCAAGCCACGCTCAGCCTAGCAACTGAGAGTGGGTGGCAGCGATGCTATGGATGCCATCGTCTGATAGAACTTGATGTAGGCTGCAATCATATAACGTGAGTCTTCTTCCCTTTTCTCCCGATCCGGATCGCTGATCCAATGGAAGGTGTCCTTGTGGTGCACAGTTCTGCTACATTTGCGGCGCTCGATGGAAAACATGTCGCTGTGCTCAATGGAACGAGGACAGACTGTTTGCCCGGGCAAGCATTCTTGCCAATCGCCAACATCCCAACATGGTTCGTGGCGACCCCGGGCAGATGGAGAGGATTGTGCACAATGCGGCGGAGATGCTCAGAGATAGGCACAACTGCACACATCTCAGCTGGCGATACATTCATGGGCCCCACAACTGCGAGGAGTGCTATCACAACCTGCCTAACTATATCTTCGAATGCACGCAATGTCAGTTCCAGGCTTGTAATCGGTGCAGGAGGAATAGGCTGTGAAGAGGTCAGGAGCACGGTTTGTTTCGGAGCAGACAGAGCAGGGTAGGGAATGGCCACGGTACCAAAGGAATCTCTATTTGTAGACCTGCATCTGATATGTTGGCTCGTCCTTATTAGTCTGAGTGTACGAGGTATTTCCTCTCTGGAAGTCGGATTGTGACGAGTGACGTCGTCTGAAGCCTGGGAAGCTTCTATTGGCGGAACACCAAAATCTCCGCCGCTTTCTCTCAGAACGTTACAAGTCTGTGAGCAAAGCCTCACAAGACCTGCTTCACAACCTCGAACAGTTCCCTGTTGCCTTCCTGCCGTTTTCCTACACATTCAATTGGGCTCAGACCCGAGAATCGAAACCACATCTCCCATATGCGCCCAAGCCTCGTCCGCTTCGCCGTTACCACCGCCACCACTACTAATCACGCAAGCAAAGCCATCAAGTCCTCGACCCCGTCGTCGCGTTTCCGAAAGTCTCCCCCTCTTTCCCTCGACCACTTCATCCAACGCCAGCGCGTCCTCTCCCTCTACCGCGACATTCTCCGCTCGTTGTACCGTCACATGTCCCCGCCCCAGAGGGGAGAGAGTATCGCGTATGCAAAGGGCGAATTCACACGAAACAAGGATGTGCAGGAACTCGACAAGATACGGTATCTGATCAGTATGGGGAAGGCCGAGTGGGACGGCGTCAGGAGGGGGGTGGAAGAGATGGGCCCTGCGCGAGGCTGAATGACGGATGCTGTTCGAACGAAACAGTCTTGAGCAAATGTGGGAACGGGCCTCTATGGTCGTGACCTATGCTGGAAGACAGGGAAATGGATAAATACGTGCCATTGACAATGCCCTTCGGAGGGAATCCGATCAGACCAAAGCCCAAGGGCTGCCCTTCGGCGAGGTGTTCAAGCCACGACGATCAAAAATGCAGTGGTCGACAAATTATGGCTCATTGGGCAAACGCATGAAATTTCGGGTCCGCTGCCTGCTCACCGGCGGCTGTGAATCGTTTTCACCTGTCGAAATTCAATATTGCTATACCCAGGGAAACAACGGGACATTATAGGCTCGGAATTTGTAGGAGTTCACACGATCACAGTCCCAAGTCTGGGATCCCGGCATGGCAACTTGAGAACCATTTCATAGTAATGCCCAGCAATTATATTTCACTTTTTACAAAGCACCTGTCAAAGGAGGAGTGGCGACAAACGTGAACTTTCGTCCAGAACCGCTTCACCGAACGCACGGGATGACCGTCTCAGAACCTCTTCCAAGCATCCCTTGTTCTCTTTGCCCACATACCAGGCCCCCAGCCCTCTTCATCGACCTCCTCGAGCACGCTCTTATTCCAGATGGCCCAACTGCTCTTCTTCTTGTCTCCTGGTGTAGCCGCTTCGGGTGAGGTCAGCTGTTCCTGGGTCTTCTGCAGCGCCTCCTTTCCACCTTCAACCATTTTCTCTGCTTTGTTCCTGATATCCTCGCTCGTCTCTTGCGCGAGTCGACTCGCCCTCTCAATCTTCTCCCTCCACTCCTTATCCTCCTGGTCTCTGGCCTCGAGTTCTGCCAACCACTTCTCCCTCTTCTCCGCATTCTTCCTCTCCTCCAACTTCGACTCGAACTCCTTCCTCCTCATCCTCTCGTCCTTGTAGAAGATGCTGCCGGCAACCAGAGCCAGTAATGTGAAGCCCTGGGCGTAGATTCTGGCGCGGAACATTCGATTAGTCTGGTGATGGTCGCCTGCGCGAATGGATTTGGTTGCCATGTACAGGGCGTAGCATGTCGCCGCGCAACCCAACGGAATCAGTGGTTCTTGACGCAGTTTGCGCCACAGCTTTTGGAATCGAGACTCCTCGAAGAATTCGGGTGACGAATCGAAGCTGGATGGGATAGTGGTAGCCGAGAGGGGGGATGGCCCAGCCGACGTGGACGGATCGTCGGACATCGTGAGTATTTCCTTGAGTCCAGACTAATGATTGCGCTGCCGTCTTCGATGATAGACTGTCTCCGCCGCAACAAAGGTTGTTGTTTGATGGTTATGGAGCTGCGGAGTTGTGAGGTACGAGTTGATAGAAGTCGTGACGTACGTGAATCTCGTAGCAAGAACGGCGAAATGTGCTCGCGTGCGGGCTCGAATTAGGGGGAGTTTAGGTGAACACCACAGGCGGTTTCCTGCGTATGCCACAATCAGATCTCGCTGTAGTCGACTCGGAGCTCCCTCAGCCGACTCGTAGCAAATGAGCTGGAGGATGAGTAGAAAACAGAGCAGGTGAAATGGTACGAGTACGAGGCAAACCGTGGGACTTTGGAGCTACCCAAAGCGCGAGATCTTCTAACCTTCGTGAGAAAGGCGGAATGCGGGGAGCAGAGCTCCGTAAATTTTTTGGGTGACCGTGAAAATCCCACTAGTCCTCAAGCCTCAGCATAATCACTGACCTACAACGCAGTCTTCCACCCTTCTTACCCCCATTCACAGATACCCAATTGCCATATAAATCCCTCGACGTCACCATGGACGTCGCCGACCCTCACGTCAATGGGACGACAACCCCCTCGACGCCCAAGCGGTCCGGTCTCGCTTTGACCGAGTACACCGCCATGCCAACACCCCCATCCGAACGAGCTGACATTCCTACCTACGACGTTCCTCGAGACTTTCTCTTGCCCACGGGCTACCCAGACTACTTGCGGCTGATCCTCACTTCTCGGGTCTACGACGTGGTCAGCGAAAGCCCCCTCAGCCACGCCGTCAATCTCTCCAACCGTCTGGAATGCAAAGTCCTGCTGAAGCGAGAGGACCTACTGCCGGTCTTCTCCTTCAAGTTGCGAGGCGCATACAACAAAATGGCCCATCTTCCGCCTAAGATCTCGTGGAAGGGCGTGATCGCTTGCTCCGCGGGGAACCACGCCCAGGGTGTGGCTTACTCGGCCAGACATCTGAAGATCCCGGCGACCATTGTTATGCCACAGGGGACACCGGCCATCAAACATATGAATGTGAGCCGCATGGGCGGAAACGTGGTGCTACATGGACCTGACTTCGATTCGGCCAAAGATCACTGTCATTCGCTAGAGAAACAGTACGGTTTGACCAATATTCCACCCTTCGATGACCCGTATGTCATTGCAGGACAAGGCACGATAGGCATGGAGTTATTGAGGCAAACATCCTTGCAGAAGCTCAAGGCCATCTTCTGCTGCGTCGGAGGTGGCGGGTTAATAGCTGGCATCGGGGTGTATGTGAAGAGAATAGCCCCTCAGGTCAAGATCATTGGAGTGGAGGCCTCCGACGCAAACGCCCTGGTAGAGTCTCGGAAGGTGGGCAAGCGCGTTTTGCTTCGTGAAGTTGGTCTCTTCGCCGATGGGGCCGCTGTAAAGACGGTCGGAGAAGAGACGTTTAGACTGTGTCAAGAAGTGGTGGACGAAGTCATCGAGGTGAGCACCGACGAGATTTGCGCCGCTATCAAGGACGTCTTCGAGGACACAAGATCGATTCTGGAGCCAGCCGGGGCTTTGTCACTGGCAGGACTGAAGAAATGGGTTGCTCAGAACCCAGATACAGATACCAGCCGGGAATTGGTCGCCGTTGCCAGCGGCGCCAACATGAACTTTGATCGACTGAGGTTTGTCGCCGAACGTGCGACTCTGGGTGAGCAGAAAGAGGCTCTCTTAACAGTCACTATTCCAGAACGTCCGGGTTCATTTGCGCAACTTGTTGAGGCTGTCCTCCCTCAAGCTGTTACAGAATTTGGGTACCGGTATTCGAACACCGACAAAGCACACGTCATGATGGGCATCACAGTCTCTTCAGCCGGTGCGCGGGCGCGAGAACTCGATTCGCTCTTTTCGCGGCTTGCAGCCGAAGGCATGACAGCCAAAGACCTCTCTGAGGACGAACTTGCGAAAACACATCTCCGATACCTTGTCGGTGGACGATCTGGCGTCAAGGATGAGAGGTTATACATGTTCGAGTTCCCAGAGCGACCGGGAGCTCTGTTCAAATTCCTCCGGACACTGCGGCCAGGTCAGAGCATAACGCTTTTCCACTACCGGAACTACGGTGGTGACGTGGGCAAGATCCTCGCAGGCATTCAATGTCCTGAGCATGAGAGGGATCAACTGGAGGAGTTCTTGAAGGATATTGGATATCCGTTCACCGAGTGTACGGACAATCCCACATACAAGATGTTCTTGCGGGACTAGGCTCGGAAATGGCTCCCGGAGGTATATGATATGGTGCTTTTGACTTAGATACCCTGGCATGGCGTTGAGAGAAGACAAAAACTAGCCCTTCAATTTGCACATTGGATCAAATCGCATATACATAATACCCAACAAAACATCCCGTATGCGGACTAGTATCACTCCCCTTCACAGTTACCCTTTGTGATATCTCCCGGGGCCTGTCCAGTGTTGTTTCGAGCTGACATCGTGAATGTACGCATAAAGTCTGCATTTCTGTCTTTGGGATCACCCTAGGCATCGATTCTGGCCCATTTCTCTGATATATATAACCGCTTTTGCGTCCTGGTAGAGCGCTCCCGTATATGGATGGATAGATATGTATGTAATGGTGCCACCGGCAGAATGTCGGCTTTATCAAAGCAGCCCTAAGGAAGAAGGACCGATCTAACCAGTTCCTAATACAACTTGTATACACTTTTATACACTTTTTCGCAAAAGAAGGAAACGTCCTCCCGTGAAAAGACTTGACAGGTCGTATGCATTGGCGTGGGAGCAGGTCACATACTGAACCTTCAGACTCACCTGAACGCCCTGTCTGGGTGAGGCGCCTCGGCGACTTTAGTTTTCGCGCCAATAAACGTTTGTTGGAACAACGCACCGTGGGAACTTTGGCGAGGAGATGCTTTTGGGTACGTCAGAATGGAGTCAGATACCGACTACGCCGATGATGCCGAGAGCAACGGGCTATCGCCTGATCGAGTCGTTCCATCATCACCCCCTCGACAAGCAGCTCCCGATATACGAGCCATCAACACATCGCCACCGGGAGATCCAAGAGCCTCGCGCACCGTCCCGAATGTGATATCAAACAACCCGTTCGCACAAGGAGAAGAGGGTCGAACGTACTTCACCCGCCCCAATCGCTACTTCGGCCCCGCGTCAACATGGAACTCTTGGACCAAGGTGGAACGCACCGTGGCTCTGAGCTTGGATCGTGTGCGCAGTCAGGACCTCAGCACCCACCTCTTCAACGCCTTCGGCGTGAAGCGCAAACTACAGCCACAGGGCGGGAGGGAAGCGAAGCGGAGCAGGAAGGGTAAGGAGAGAGCCTCGTCGGTGCTCTCTACACCATGCGACGATGATGACGAGGCAACCCTGGGTCGGCGCACCGGGGGGAGGAACGGACTCGTCAAGTCCTGGACAGCTTGGCCTATGCCTCCCGACCAGGTGCCTCGTGAAGAATTGCTGCCAAGAGTGGCGGGAGACATCGAATACCGCATGCAGGCCCAGCCTCAGCCCAGTGCCAATCTTGAAGAATGGTTGATTGCGACCGCGACGAAGATTGCTAGAGAACGATGGCATGCAAGACAATGGGAAGACCAGACCCTAGCTGGTGCGCCACAGAGGGACATGGCAGCCGAGCCCAGTGATGCGGAAGTGGACATGGATGCAGAAGTCCCTGAGGACGAGGACGAGGACCAGGAAGAAGAAACTATGGATGTGGAACGGGCAGAGAGTCCGCACTCGCCAGAAGCCACAGCAGAGCCGGTATTCTACTCTCAACAATTCGCATTCTACGAAGATGATGCAGAGGAGGCTTCCATCTCCGGCAAGGAGGAAAGCGATCCTGATACAAGTGACGTGGAGCGGCGCCCCGTGCCGTTGGTGGACGATGAGAAGGCGCGTGGATGCTTTCTTCCCAGCGCACGACACATCCTGAGCAAAGTCGATGATCTGCTACTTGGTCTTCATAAGGCCAGATACGCCTACGCAGCAAAGCCGCAAAGCACACGGAGGACAAAGTATTCTCAGAGCCCGGAGGACGACACAATCAATTCCACTCGAGGAAGAAGCGGTTCACGTCCGCCAACACGGCAGAGAGCACGTTCGTCGTCCGCATTTACCGACGTATCGAGCGCGTCAGTCACCTCTGCTGCATCGGCAGCACGGTCACGACGGGTCAAGAATCTCGGCTTGCGGGACTGGAGCGACGTGGTGGGCATGGCCAGCCTTACAGGTTGGGATCCCGCAGTCGTGGAGCGTGCAAGTCGACGATGTGCGAAGCTCTTTGACGAGAACATGCAATTCCGCACGTTCTATGAAGGAGAGGGCAGGAGTCGGAGTGAATCGCACTTTACGGAACACCTTGCTGATGACGACGGAAGCCAAAGGTCGTCACAGCTCGGAGAACAAGAGGCCGATCCCAACGAAAATGAGCGTCCAGCAATTCGCACGTCCAGACCCTGTGAACGGTGTCAAGCAACGAAAACCGAATGCCAACCCGCGGACGGCGAACCTGGAATAGCAAGAGCTTGCAGGAACTGTCGAGAGTCGGGAGCCACGTGCTCAGGAATCCAAGTGCATGTGGTAGAAGACGAGCGAACCTGCCCGCATCGAGCTTGTCCGAGACACCAGATCCCATTTCGGAAGAAGAGCCATCTTCAGCGACACTTGGAGAGCGTCCACGGGCAGAGCGGTGGGTTACAACCGCCCCAGAGCAGGCGGGGCTCGCGAAGTGCCAGTCTGAGCGCTAACAGTCCCTATACCGACATCGACGCCAGTAGTGAGTTGAACGACGACCCGGAGCACCGGATTCTGTGCCCCGTCCCATCGTGCCGGCGAGCAAGACAGCCTTTCTCCAAGGGCAAGAAACTCTACGAACATATACGACGGATGCATCCAGAGGTCGATGTTGATCAGGTCAAGAAGAGTGAGGCGCGTAGAAAGGGAGAGACCAGAGGCACGTGGAGAGATGAGAGACGGACAAGGAGTAAGAGCAAAAGTCGCAGCAAGAGTCGCTATGGCGATGGAAGCCGGAGTCAAAGTCGGAATCCAGGTTGGCGGGCTTCTCGGGCGAGAGAAGGTGATCCGGAGGAGAGTGAGAGCGACGGTGAGGGGGACGACGAGTATATCAATCAGGGCAGTTAAGGCGCAGGAGTCGAGTCGATGACATGATGTTGATGTTGATGTTGGATTTGGGCCCAGAATGCCAAGAATCCCGCTTAGTAACTTCGACCTTCATAAAAACTGTATTATTAGTCAATGCAGGCAAGGCTCCAGCTCTTCTTGGCCGCCTCTTCCATTGTATTCCATCAGTTGATCAGTTCGAGAATCAGCCTCTCTCTACCTCAACTGTGTGGAATCAAACGTCTCATATTCTCTGATCAAGGTAATTTAATCATTTCATATCTTCATGTCCTCTGCATCCCTTCCTGCTGGGCTTTCATTCCCGGTCCCCCTCGAACTCGACCCCAAGGGGTGACGAGCCTCCCACTTTTAGGCAAGAGCAGTCAAAGCAGAACACAATGCCGACCGAGACATCGACCACTGTTCAAGACGGCCTGGATGAACAAAATGCTTCCCCGCCTCTAAGGCAGATGAGGAAGGGCACCAAGTCATGTCAAGAATGTACGTATTCTGTTTCAATTATGCTTCATTTCTCTGCTCCAAGTTGCTACGCCTGTTTTTCTTTCTGTTCGGTGATATAATGTCACCTGTCTTGGGTCAGACATTGAGCGAGGCCTATACTGTGGAGCCTTGGAGTGTGAACAAAGGGCAGATCGGAGGAATAGAGAAGTGATTCAACGTAAATTCGGCCTCAAGCCTGGACCAGACCAGGTGGTCTGTCTCTGTTCACGGTTCACGGTTCACTCTTCTATTCTTCTCAAACCTTGCATTTCTCTGGAACCGTATATACTCGTCGCTCCCCTGACGAGTCAAACACTCAAAATCCAAGGTAATACCAATCTAATCATCGATATCGCCACCCAGGTCGCCGTCGAAAGATAAAATGCAACTACCCGCCCACCCCACCTTCTTCTCCCTCCCAAGTTACGGACCTGGCGAGTGTCCCAGAGGAGAGAAAATGCATCCAATGCAAGCGACACAACCGCTCCTGCCAGATCCAAGGCTACGTCGCCTGGAACACATCTCCTGAAAACCCCACGGAGGATTCAGCCTCCACGAAGTCGAACCACCGTCAGCCGAGGATCTACAAAAGGCGTCGCGAGGTGGTTTCGTTGACCAATCATTCCGACGATGAGGAATACCCGCGCGTGAAGATCCACGTGGATAGGATGGAGTCAGTCGTTGCACGACTTGCACGAGAGCGAGAGAAGGAGAAGCAGGACGGGATATTTGCCAATACTTTCAGTAACCCTCAGAGCAACAACTTTCCTCTCCCGAGTAGCTCTGCACACAGAGGGGACGAATTTAGTCCGAGTTTCGGCCTCGATGCAGAACTTGGTCTCACCAATGGAAACCCGTTTGCTAATGCCCTGAACTTCGACCTGGCTTTCGAAAGTGGAGACACGCACGGCCACTTCACCCTTAACGGGCAGGCAGACGGCTCGACGCGAATCAAGTCACAGGTTTTGGGAGGCCAGGAAGTGGAAAATGGAATACCAGCTTCGTCCATGTTCAGTTCTCACCCATTTCTCCCGGCTCAACATCAACCTCAGCAATCGACAAGCATAAACGGGACAGGCGACGTCCGCGCCGTTCTCGCCATGACTTCAGAGGAGCATTGCAAAACACTCAGTCCCTTGCTCTCACAATTGTTCAACAATGAGATGTTTACGCAGAGCACAGCGTGTGTTTCTTCAATCCTGGCTGAAAAGGTTGAATTCATGAGCTTTTCCGATATCGCCAACAATACTGGTTCCACGGAATCCGAGAAATTACTCTCGACAATCTCCTCGGAACCATATGTGTTCGACGTGCTGGATATTTCCCTCAAGTGGTGGATTGCTTGGAGAGACCAGGCGTCCGCGCTGCAGGATCTCTCTCCCTACTTGGAGGATGAAGAAGGAAGTTCGATACTTGGATCTGGAGCATCTAGCACAAAAGCCGGAGCTAATGCCACTTTATTTTCTTCAATCACACCAGTTCCATCCACGAGGTCTCGCACGACGAGCCATTCCGACGAGCCTCTATCCTTCCGAGAATTTGTGCTCGCCAAATTGTCTCGCTCACAAGAGCCGGTTTCGTTGGCCACAGGCCTCCTCTGCATTGCACTGTCCCTCTACCAACTGCGCCCTGGAGTTGACGACTACAAGGTGAACATCTCTACATCTCCCCTCGAACTCGCCGATCGAATAGTGCTGGCGGTGGATACAATTGTTCTCTCCCCCGCTTCCCAACATAAGCATATGCATGACCCGGGCATGCTGTTGCTCCTGATGATACGTGGCAAAATGTATGCTGAGAGCAATCAACTGCGCAAGTCCTGGTTGTGCGTCCGCAGAGCGTTGGACATTGCCCAGGACACCGGGTTCGCGGAACCGAAGATGCCGCTCGGTGTGGCCCAGTACGCGCCAAACCTGTGTGGGCAGGAACTGACGAAGCTCTTTCGCCGACAGCGCTTTATCGGCTCGATCATGGAGCTCGATCGACTTATGAGCATGGTTCTGGGGTTCCCACATGCAGAGGACGTCAAGTTTTCTGATCGTCTGGCGATGTCCGTGTTGAAGGGCCAGACAGCCACTCAAGGCGGAGCACCGGTATCGGTGGACATCAAAATGCGTGCTTTCAGGCGGGTGGTGTCTATTGCCGCAGGCCGAGTGAACGACCGCAACGCAAGTCCCGAGTCAGACCGAGTCAAACTGCAGACCACAATGGACATCCAAGAAACATTAAACGAAGTGGCAGCAGCCATGCCTCCAGACTGGTGGGATCTGGAATCACACCGAGAGGCCTCCGACTCATTTCTGGCGCACGAACATCTCATAGCTCAAATGTGGTTCTGGCAGGTCCAGTCCTTTCTCCATCTGCCCTTTATGCTGAAAGTCCCCAACCTCGCGGCCCACAACCCGGATTGCGACGGCCTCCACAACAACAATGAGGCGGATCAAGATCCATACCAGGCAAACAAATACCTCTGTCTGCAAGCCTGTCGCGGCATGCTTCGGGTTTTCAACCTGCTACGCTCCGACCCTTCCCTTGCCGTCTACATCTGTAGCTGCGAGGACTTTCAGGGGCTGTTCAGTGCGTGTATACTTATGGTAGGCCTGCTGCTGCGCTTATCATACTGTCCCCACTCTCTGCCAGAGTCGGATTTCGAGGCCTTGGGAAATGTCGGCGAGGACCTCGCCCTCATCGAGGAGATCAAGGATGTCTTCCGGTACCGCGCAACCCAGCAGGGCGGCAGCATCAGCAGACAGGGCCTGAGAGTGTTGGAGGAACTGGCCTCCTTTTTGTATGAAGATGTCAACCAAATCTCTGGAGCCGATGCGAAGCGCCGGACCGTGGTTCTCCCGTACTTTGGAGCAATTCATCTGGAGCTGAGGCCACCGCGAGCTCTGCGCCACCATTCGAAGGCCTCGGCACACGTGTCACAGAACAGTAGCACCGCGGCCCTGAATGCAGGCCCGCAGATTGCATCTCAGTGCTCTTCTGGGGAGGGTACTGGAACGGCATATTCCGAACCGTTTGAAGCAACGTGCTTGCCATGTTCTGAGTGGGATCTCGGGGCTAGTGCTGACACCGGCTTTGACGCGGACACGGCCCTCCCATCCTCCATGCCAGAGGCGAGTTTGAACTGGGATCGTTTCCTCTATGGGAACGAGCTGGCTCAGAACTGGAGTGCGGAGCTGCCTGAGTGGCCCGCTAGTATGGACATGCCACCCTGATGTGGTGGACTAGGTCTTCGAGAACCGGGGTCCTCAACCCGGATTACTTATACCGGTTATCGAGCTGTTCTAGTCTTCGACGTCCTGCATCTTGAGCCAGTTGGCCCCAGAGAAAACACCAAGATGGTGGCTCTATCCAGCTCGGCCTTTTCGTGCCAGTTCTCGGAGGGCATCCGCGTAGAGGAGATCAGAGTCTCTCCGCGGGTGCCGACGATGGGGATATTCGGACACATTGCCAGGGACAAGAGTGGAGATATTGCTCGGTCCGCGCTCGATGGCGTCGAATGTCGACAAGCTCTGTTGGCGACCCTTCTCAGCGTCCTTCTCCACGTCGTCAATGTGCCGGGGGGAGCTCTGCTTGAGCGCGTCCGCCCACTCCGGTGGCGATGCACTTTGTTCTGTTCCAGACAAGCGCGCCAGCGTCGAGTGTGTCGATCTGGGATCTGAGTCAAGGGCTAAGTCCGCGTTGCCGTTCATGATCGGAAGGCTATCGGCCCTGTCGTGGGAAGTGAGATCGAAGGTATTGCTGGTGAGGCTGCCCAGGGTCCTCGGGTTCTTGACGCCCGCCACCTCTACCAGTTTGCTGAGAACGGCGAATTCGAGTTTCAACTTGACCGAGTAGCAGAATCCCTTGAACGCGACCTCGGGAATGTGCAGGTTCCTATACTCGATGACCAGCAGGGCGATGTCCAGAAAGATTATGACGATGTTGATGATGAACAGCTGCCACATTACGCGGTGCACCCGTCTCTTTTTCTTCTGCTCGGATGTGTTTATTGAAGAAGAGGCTGCGCCCGGTGCTTGCTGGGCCTTGACGATATCCATCGTCTTCCAGAGGTACAGGCCGGAGATGATGAACTCTTGGATGCAGAAGCCCGTCATCTGGATCTTCTCCACGTACGTGTAGGCGCGAGAGAAGGGGGCCCGGGCCGGTGGTGATGCATAGTACGACCCGAACACGACCACAGTTGTTGTCGTGTGGAAGCAAATGGCGTCAACGATGATCATCCACTTGACGTACTTCAGGATGCGGTCGTTGCCTTTTCCAAGTACGATTCCCAGTCGCGAGTAGAGCACCACGCTCTGGCCTGTGATGGCCGTCCACCAGCCATAATCTGCGATTCTGTCAGCTATTGCTGGATGTGGCGGTCGACCCGGTGTCACAAAAGTGCGTCGTCGTAAAACAGCAGCAGGAGGACTCACTGTTGATGACCAGACCAGCGACACTAGCGGTCAATTGGAAGTAGAGCAAGATGAGCCCGACGACGTAAGGAATCAACCCCGTGGTCGCCACCAGCAGCGACCAGAAATAGAGGCCACGATACACGGCAAATGTCGTGAAGATCAGCAGGATCAGCTCCAGTGCATTGTATAAGGACAGCGCCGAGGTGATGGTGACAATGATCGTCGTCGTGTCAAACGTGCCCGTGTAGTAACTGTCGCTCATCACGTCGCCGGATGTCGTTGTTTCCGAGGACTACAGGGTCTGGACATGACGGGAGGGTTGATGACAGCAATTGAGCGATACGTTGTCCAAAAATGTAGTGACTGGATCGAATCTCGCCGTCACCAGCGTCGTCAATGCATCCTCACGGCGGTTGACGTCGTGGGTTCGTTCGTTCGTGGAGAAAGAGTTCGAGTCTATAAATCCATGGGCTGGGACAAGGCCTAACATATTGGCAGAACCAGTCTCCGGTTGCCGGCCCGTTTGGTTTCCACGGCGGGGCTCTCTCGAAGTTTGAAAAGTCTGAAGGAAAGCTCAAGGATTGGACGTAGCCGGGAATCTGGCACATTGTACGAGGTAGGTCAAGGGACCCCTGGATAGTTTGTGGGCTACTCCATAATATGGAGCAAGGAGGCCCCCGGATTCGAGGTCTGGACGTAACGATAGGCTCGTCAAGCCTGGAAGGATCCGAATCGCCGGGATGGGGGCCTCAGTGCTGTATTGGTGATCGTAGATGGCCTGACATTGTTGTTCCCAAGCGACGATCTTCATCAACGCCCTCCCAAGGAGGAACCAGCTGGTTAGCCCGTTCGGGAAGGCGAGAGCGCAAAGGATTCGTTGGTTAGCCAAGGGCGGCAGTGGTGCCGGCCGGTGGGTTGTTGTTTGGAGCAGTCAAAACGGAGCTGGAGGGTGGGGACCGCAGGTAGAGGACCATGTAATTAATGGAGGAGTGTAATTATAAAGTAGAGGCCATACATCTTGATTCAGCCCATTGGGGTGAGCCATGTAGGCGACTAAGTAATCGGTAGATGAAAGCGTTGGTTCTGACTAAACGAACACGCAAAACGATATGCGTATTGTATATCAACATCGTACGAGGTAGAAGTGTAAGACATAAGGGAAAGACAGCCGCTGTGGCGCGGCACAGATATCGGCTACCAAACAAGCTCAACATCTATTATCTATTACTCGGTACATTCCGCCTGGATATCATAGTGTCTGTCCCGTTGGGATATTAGCTAGAAGAGTCGTCTCGGATGAATCACACCGACTTAATAATAATATCAACCCGTGAAGAATGTACCGATTCGGTCAGTCCACCAACGAATATATATCGTTCCTATCCAAAGTGACATACCTGCCAATTCCGATCCGATGAGATCTCGTAAATTACGAGCAACAGTCTATTCTCTTTCTGGTTTTGATCCTTTCGCATGACAAGGATTCCGTGGGTTTTTGGCAAACACGTCGAGTCAGAGCGTGAGTTGGCAGCAGCATGAATGCACACATAACCCTGATGCATTAGCTTTGCGTTCGATCTTTTTTGGCGGCCTTGCCAGCTCCACCCCGTGTGGACACGATCATGTGTTTTCACCATTCACGGATACTGAATGTGGAATGTGGCACACATTTGCTAACAATTAATACTATTATGTATTTTAATGATACTCGAAACGGAAGAAGTAATACCGCGAGAAATGATGCTATCGAGTCTGTTGACTTGGTGATTGGCGGATCATAATCGGCGGCTTCTGCGCCGACTAGCCGAAAGTCCGTCCCCGAAACCATGAACTTTTTTTCGCTCCGCAGTTCGTCTGCATTCACTTGGTTGCGCCCGCATTGAACTGTAAGCAAGCGTACAGACAGAGCCTCATGAAGACGTCAATCCCCCTCCGGGCAACTCGTCGCTCCCTCTACGTCTGCCACAGCTGTCGTCGTCACCTTCGCGAGCGCAATCCCTCTCCGATCCCATCTTCCCAGCAAAGATGGATCACCCAAGCCCACGTGCGACGGATCCAAGAGGCGGAAGAAGAATGGCGTGCCAAAGCCAGGGAGATCGAGAAAGGCAATATGAAGTCGATGCTGAGCATACTTGAGGAACGGGGATACATCAATCAGATTGTGGGGTGAGGATCTCCAAGAACAGAACCACAGACGTCTACGGTGATTGACGGACGCCTTTTAGCACAAGAGAAGATCTGGACAAGCTACTCACCCATCGCCGAGTCGGAGTCTATGCTGGCATCGACCCTACCGCTCCGTCGTTGCACGTTGGTCATATGGTGCCTTTCATGGTCCTGGGTTGGCTCTACATTCATGGTTACAAGGCCAACTTCATTGTAAGACACACCATCCACGTTGGCCTTCGCTTTCGGAGTTGCTGACCTGCGCCAGTTGGGGGGATTTACCGCGAGTATTGGAGATCCAACGGGCCGATTGAAAGGCAGAGAAATCATGTCCCCCTCGCAGAGGAAAGCCAATATGGCAGCTATGCATATTCAGCTGAAAAGGCTGGGCGCTTCGATCGAAACATACGCCGCACGGAAGGGATACACGCGGGAATGGGCCTGGCGCAGATCTCTCGAGAACAATGTAACTTGGTGGTCTAAGGTCACAGCAAGAGAATTTCTGTCCATCCTCGGTCGACACATCCGTATAGGTCCGATGCTGGGTCGAGACACGTGAGCACATCCTTCTTGGTGAATCTCTCAAGATGCGTTAGACGCTGACAATGGGGTTTCAGAGTGAAAAATCGGCTGGAAAAGGGAGATGGCATGTCCTTTGCCGAGTTCAGCTACCCGCTGGTGCAGGCATGGGACTGGTGGCACCTATTTCAATCCGGGTGCCAGCTGCAGATTGGCGGTGCAGACCAGTTTGGAAATATCCTCGCGGGTGCCGAAGCTGTGAAGCAAATTGCCAAAGACTCGCACGAGTACCAGGTGGCCCTGCGGCAAACTCAACTTCTCGATTCAAAACGCGGCATTGAGGTCAGCCCTGATCCAATGGGGTTCACTGTGCCTCTCCTGACTACGGCCTCGGGAGAGAAGTTCGGAAAGAGCGCTGGTAATGCCGTCTGGCTCAACCCGGAAATGACCAGCGTCTTCGATCTCTACCAGGTATGAGCTTGTCCCTTTCGTGGAGCTCGATGAGGCTAACACTCGTCAAAGTTCTTCCTCCGGTCTTCAGACTCAGATGTCGAAAAATATCTGAAGTTGCTGACTTTCTTGCCCTTGTCCAAGATCAGTGAAGTTATGGAAGAACATGGGAAGGACCAGTCAAAACGTGTAGCACAACACAAGCTCGCAAAAGAGTTCGTGGAGCTCATCTACGGCCTGGATGCTGCGACCCAGGCCGAAAGTGAACACCGTCAGCTTTTCAAGAAAAGCTTTAGCCTCAGCGACATGAAGGCAAGCCTGGAGGAGACGCAAAAGGCTGACACGCATTCTTCGGGAACGCCCCTGTTTGCCCACCCGTCGTTGAACAAGCATGCTCAGCCGTTGCGACGGGAAGACAATGCCTCCACTCACATCAAACTCCCACGGAGCGTCATTTCCCAGAAACCTATGAGTAACATTCTCTGGTCGGCTGGCCTGGTGACATCAAAAACAGAGGGCCAGCGACTTATTAATGCTGGAGGAGCGTACGTGGGAGGAGCATCCGACGCCAAAAACGAGATGGATGATAGCCTTAGCTTTACACCTGTGAAGACATCTGACTGGAAAGAGGTGCAAAAATGGATCATCGACGACAACCTGCTTATTCTTCGAACAGGGAAGTGGAAGATCAAGATCGTCAACATCGTCCCCGACGAGGAATACGCGGAGCTTGGATTATCATGCCCGGGATGGGAAGGACGCCCAGAGAGCAAAGAGACTCCAGATTTGACCATTGGACATGAACAGGGAGGCGATGAGCCAACGGTCTTGAAGGCGTCGTGATCTTAGCTGTAACAACAGAATAATAGCCTGCATCAAGGCAACATGTAAAATCAATATCAGATGATCAACTGCTGAAGCCAATTTGGCATAAAGGATGAGGCTGATAATAAGGGGGGGCGACCCGCATTGCCGTTACTGTGTGCGTACTTAACGCGTCGAAGGTCAACGCGCTAGCAACTCGTTATTTCTCCACGCGGTTGCATCACTCCAACATCTTTGGATTTCTCGCGATTCAATCAATCCGTCCAGCCATTGATAGTTTTTTTTTTAATTTCTGTATAGAGGCCCGAAGCGTCTCGTTGCCTCTCAGCCATGACGAAGAAGGCAGCCTCGACACCTGCTTCCACCCCTGCCTTGAAGAAATCCTCCTCCGCAGGTGGACAGAAGACTCTCTTGGGCTTCTTCCAGAAGACACCCTCAACTGTCTCGCCATCCACGTTGCCTAGTCGGTCAGCAGTTGAGACGCCTGTTCCATTGAAGCCTCGCAACAAATCGGCCGGGACGTCATCAAGTTCTTTGACCCCTGTTCCCAGCAGTGACGCATTGGAACCTGAGGATGAGGACATTGTTCCAAAGGCGAGTCTGCCTCCTTCCAAAAGTCTGCCATCGCCAGTCTCAGCTGACGATGAGCAGACTAATGGCAGAGAGGAATTGACTGCCCACGGTACACCATCACGACGGGTGAGGGACCTTACGCGTCTGTGACTGCGCTGTGCTAATTATCGAGGCAACAGGCTAAAAACAAGAAAATCAACTATCTCGAGTCCGACAGCGAAGGTACCGACGGTGACGATGTGTTCAAACCTACCGCTCGGCGCCGGTCTCGCCCTACGAAACGCAGACGAGTCTCCGATAGTGCGGATGAGGACGTCTACGAGCAGGAGAACGAGGCGGAGGCGGAAGATGGTACACACCTCCCTGCAACTAAGATGGGTTTGTGCTAACAAGGTAGAAATGGATGATTTCATTGTCCCGGACGACTCTGAAGAGGAAGTACGTCGCCGGCCTGCTAAGCGCAAGCTGGCGTCCAAAAGCACTTCACGGACCGCGTCGTCTCATTTCACCCCTGCACCAGATAGAGTTGTCGTCCGTGCCGACGATCTGGAGGTTCCTGAGGACACTTCAACTGCTCAGCAGTGGACGTACGATCCCGAAAATCCCCAGCCTTTGCAACCACGACCTACCAACATTCCGCCCAAGCAGCCAAGTGGAAAGAAACAGAAAGCCCACATGACCGAACCGGAGAAACGCCATGCGTGGCTTGAGGATATCAGAGATATGGACCGCAATCCACCCGGCCATCCTGATTACGACCCACGCACCTTGTATATCCCACCCATGGCCTGGAAGGGCTTCTCTCCGTTCGAGAAGCAGTATTGGGAAATCAAGCAGAAGTACTGGGACACGATCGTATTCTTCAAGAAAGGGAAATTCTATGAACTCTACGAGAACGACGCCACTATTGGCCATCAATTGTTCGATCTGAAGTTGACCGACCGTGTGAATATGAGAATGGTAGGCGTTCCAGAGTCGAGTCTGGAACTCTGGGCAAACCAATTCGTCGCAAAAGGGTTCAAGATTGCTCGAGTTGACCAGCAAGAGACTGCTCTGGGTAAAGACATGCGTGAGCGGGACGAAAAATCCAATGGTTTTGCCAGCAAGAAGAGCAAAGAAGACAAAGTCATCAAGAGAGAACTGGCCTGTGTACTCACTGCGGGCACATTGGTCGACGGTACAATGCTGCAGGACGACATGTCGACCTATTGCGTAGCAATCAAGGAATCCGAGGTCGAGGACCTGCCCGCGTTTGGTGTCGCCTTCGTCGACACTGCTACTGGTCAATTCCACGTATCAGAGTTCGTTGACGATGCAGACCTGACCAAATTTGAGACTTTCATTGCTCAGACAAGACCGCAAGAGCTTTTGTTGGAAAAGGGCGGCGTGACGACGAAGACGTTGCGTATACTCAAGAACAACACCAGTCCGACGACTATCTGGAACTACTTGAAACCTGGCAAAGAATTCTGGGAAGGCCACATCACTGCCAAAGAGCTCGAAGCAGAGAACTACTTTCCCAACGAGTGGCCGGAAGTCCTGCAACAGGCGAAAGAAAAGGATCTTCTCATGTCCGCTCTCGGTGCTTTGATCCAGTATCTAAGATCCTTGAAGATCGAGCGGGATCTCGTGACAATGGGTAACTTCACTTGGTACGACCCCATCCGGAAAGCGACGAGCCTGGTCCTTGATGGCCAGACTTTGATCAACCTGGAAATCTTCGCCAATTCCTACGATGGGGGAAGTGAAGGCACGCTCTTCCAGCTCCTCAACCGCTGCATTACGCCGTTCGGCAAACGCTTGTTCAAGCAATGGGTGTGCCATCCACTCATGGACACGAAAAAGATCAACGCACGACTGGACGCTGTCGATTCGCTCAACGCCGATGCCAAAGTCCGGGACCGTTTCACTTCGCAAATGACAAAGATGCCGGATCTTGAGAGATTGATATCTCGTGTCCACGCTGGGACCTGCAAAGTTCAGGATTTCGTCAGAGTTCTCGAAGGGTTCGAGCAGATCGACCACACCATATCCCTATTGCGAGATGGGAACGGTCAAACGGCGGACGGTGACGGGGTTATTGGCCAACTCATCTCCGCCATGCCAGATCTCGAGGGGCGTCTCAAGTATTGGCACAATGCCTTTGACCGTACCAAGGCTAAGGAATCAGGGGTTTTGGTACCCGAAGAGGGAATCGAACAAGATTTCGACACATCGCAGGACATTATCAATACCATCAACGGGAAGTTTGATGGACTTCTCCAGAAATGGCGCAAAGAGCTCAAATCTAACGCCATCTGCTACCGCGACAACGGCAAGGAAATAATGCAAATGGAAGTGCCCACCCGCATCAAGGTGCCCGCTTCCTGGGACCAAATGTCCGCCACCGTGAGCGTCAAGCGATACTACTTTCCTGAACTACGGAACCTTGTGCGGAACCTGCAAGAAGCGCAAGAGACACACTCACAGATCGTCAAGGACGTCGCCCGCAAACTCTACGCCAAATTCGACGAAAATTACGATATATGGCTTGCGGCGGTCAAGATTATCGCGCAACTAGACTGTTTGATCTCCCTCGCGAAGGCGAGCACGTCTCTGGGACACCCGAGCTGCCGCCCTGAATTCGTCGACCCAACGGACTCCAATACTGCTGGCCGGTCGACCTTGGAACTCGTGGATCTACGCCATCCCTGCCTGTTGACCAAAGTCGACGACTTCATTCCCAACGACATTGTTTTGGGAGGAGAGTCCCCAAATCTCACTCTCTTGACAGGCGCGAATGCAGCAGGAAAATCCACGGTTCTTCGAATGACCTGTGTCGCGGTCATCATGGCTCAGATCGGCTGCTACCTCCCCTGTGCGTCGGCTCGGCTCACTCCCTTCGACCGAATCATGTCGCGCTTAGGAGCTCAGGATCACATTTTTGCCGCACAGTCAACGTTCTTTGTCGAATTGGCCGAGACGAAGAAGATTCTTAGCGAGGCGACACCACACAGCCTTGTCATCCTTGACGAGTTGGGACGAGGAACTTCTTCACACGATGGCGTGGCCGTCGCACAGGCGGTGCTGCATCACTTGGCCACACACGTTGGCTGCTTGGGGTTCTTTGCCACACATTACCACTCGCTGTCTTCGGAGTTTGCCCATCACCCAGAAATAGCGCCAAAGAGGATGAAGATCCTTGTGGATGATGCGGACAGACGTGTCACGTTTCTTTACAAGCTGGAGGAGGGCACCGCCGAGGGATCTTTCGGTATGCATTGCGCCAGCATGTGTGGCATCTCGAACCAAGTCATTGAACGGGCGGAGGAAGCCGCGAAGGAATGGGAGATTTCCAACCTCATGGCCCGAAAGCAGAGGGTGAAGAGCGTTCGCGATGGCCAAACTCCGGCCAAGGGGACGACTGAGAAGGACCAAGAGAAAGAAGTACCTTTGGGGATTCTGAGTGATCTTGCGTGGATTCTGAAGGGAAAGGAGGTGGAAGATCGAGGACTTGACGTGCTGGTCAAGTGCATTGAGGCTTTGTGAGCGCCAGCCGCATCTGCTTTAGCGATGTCTGAGCCGGTCTTTGTCTGTTCTATTTGTCCTGTTCCACCTCCTTGCTATTTCTTATATCGCAAGGTGTTTGGTGATGTCAGTTGTTACAGTGGACAAGGTACTGAGTATGGAGTACGGGAACACTCGATGTCTTGTTGTTCTTAGATGCTCCGAGCGAAAGAATTTGACTTGTTCTTCACACTTGCTTCGCGGGTCCCATACATCAGTCGTATTAATTTAGATCCACCGTCCATAGGTAGGAGAAGGGGTGCTTCGGAGTAAAGCGTCAGCCACGTCTACTTGCAGCCAGCTCAATTGGTCATGCATTACATAGCATAGCCATGTACAATTATATATAGTTATACGTATATACCCATGTATCTGTATCTATGTATCTACAATGTACACGGAGCAGCTGACAGATAGATTATTGTTCTCTTCTTCGACGACAATGTGAATATGTTGACAATATCACTAAGATTATGGATCGTCGGGGCCGTGTGCGGAACGGAGAGTGAATGTGAAAGGGTCATTCATGCATCGAGACTCTCTGAAAAAGAGAACCGAGATATACAGCCACGCAAAAGGGAGGGAGGAAGGAGAGAGAGAGGGCTTGTAGGGCGGGCATCAGTAACAATAACAATAACGCAGGAATTTGGTGTGGTGTGGTGTGGTGTGCCGAGTACCTACTGCCTTCCTTCCTTTCCTACTCACTCACTCACACCATGTTCATTGTTTGATTCGGAACGCGAATCTGCGATCTGGACTTGGAAGGTTGTTTTTTCCATAGCTACACTGTAGTACGTAACTAAGGTGTGGAACTGCTGCTATCCTGACGATCGATCGATCGATGTCCTATCCCTCCCAACCCAAGAGACAGCACAGCAAGCAACACCGCAAATCTCGTGGAAACCGAGCTCAACTTTCCAAGTTTTCACTGCGGGCTTTTCGCAGGCATGCACGTAGGCATGTACCCATCCACCATCAGATCCTACTGTGTCGTCATGTCCATGTCCATGCCTGTTTTTGTTTTTGGGTTCTTTTTCTTTCCTTCTGATCTCAAGCGCGCTCGTTTTGTCTCTCCCCACCCTTGTCACCGCTGTATCATCCATCCATGATCCATGCATGAGCCGCAACTCGGGACATGAGACGTTCGGACGTATGCCACATTGTATGTCGTAGAGCAGAATAGTGCGAAACACTGAAAAAAGCTCCGGGTTGATTGATTTATCTTTTCACTCCTTGGCTGGAAGGCAGGAAAGGGTAAAGTGAAGTCAATTGCCACTCTCCGCACCGGCGACATTCTCTGTGGTTTTGGCCGCAATGGCTTCGACCGCTGTGTTGACGGCATCACCGACACTTCCGTTGGGAGTATTGGTAGTCCTAATGACATAGAGTTAGTAGCACGCCAGGAAGGAAGGTCTGCTAGAGGGCGGAAACGAACCCAGCGGCAACGACAGGATCCTCTCCCTTCTTCACTTTGGCGACCTCAACAATCATGAGCACTTCGTCGCCAGTGCCAGCGGGAGTCGAGTCTTTGTCGGTTGCGGCAGCGGCGGTCTTGCGTGGAGTGGCGGTTTTCTTTCCCTTGACAGGGGTAGCCTTGGTTTCGCCGTCATGTTCACCAGAGTTTGCACCTTCAGCAGCCTTCTTCTTCACTGGAGTTTTACGCTTCTTTGCCGGTTTCTCCTCGTCTTCGCCTTCGCCGGCAGCTTCTTCACCGTTGGCGGCGGCCTCAGCTTCCTTTTCGGCCTTGGTCTTTCGGCTCCGCTTCTTGGGCGTCGTAGGCGTCTTGGGGGTGGTTGGTGCTTCTGATATGAGATCAAGATGGGTCAGCGTGGAAAAGCCACAATGACGTGGATGATGTAGCTGGAAGCTTTGGGTTGAACACGGAGATGTTCCAAGTTCTGCTCGGACTGACCTTCGGCTCCATTCACTTCGCCGTCTGCAGCTGGCGCTGCGGAACCATTGCTCTCACCATCACCAGAATCGTGGTCACCATCCTTACCGTCCTTGTCGTCAGCCTCAGTCTTGGAAGCTCCCTTGCCTGACTTCGGAGTAGTGCTGGTGGTTGTGGCTTTGGGTTTTCGCGGTGTTTTTGCCTTTGAGGCAGCGCTTGCTTCCTCCGCAGACCCCGGTTTCACTTCATTGAACAGCTTTCTCTTGACTTGGCACCAGGACGTTCTAGCCGAAGCCTCGTTCTTCGAGCCAATCTTCATGCAAAGGGCTGCATAGTCAATCTGAAAAGAAGCAAGACGAGGGTCAGTGGCACGGACGATGAAGGTGACATGGCTAATAACCGGCAAGCTTTGAGGATTTGGGCGACACTTACCTGAATGTCACCACTTTTGATACACTGAAGAGCCGCAAGGACGACTTCTCCCTCACGAGCACTCAAACCACCAAAGGCTTTGGTCGAGGGATTGTCAGACATAGTGGATGGATGTTTTTGAATGGGGTGCTGTGAGAGGCTCTGTTAGATGCACGTGTAGAAGGAAAAGAAACGAAGCAGTGGCGAAAGGAAGACGTGTTTCGAATCGAGGGAGAGAAGTAGAGACGAGATGGCCAAAGGTGAGGGTGAGGAGAGAGAGGTTAATCAGAGAGAAGAAGACGAGTGACTGCTGGACTTGGCGAGACGAAGGTACGGTCAGTGAATACCAGAGCACCCTATATGGGCAGCCATCTTCAATATGGTTGCGTGAAGTGAAGTGAAGAGTGAGGTGAAGTGAGGTGAGGTGCGGTTTGTGATGAATTCGTACCGCGATCATCGCCGCCATTTGGACACTGCGTTGCTTTCGACCCCAGTAAGTCTCTCGTACACTTTGCTCCAGATCCCCGGAGTGACATCCCTTGCTGCTCTTCCACTCGCCGATTCAGGCCGTACATAGAACTGAGTCGGGTTCGGTCTTAGGAACCCACCGCGTTCCACCATCGGTCCAACCCATTCAAAGCTAACGGGCCGAAAGAGGCTTCTCATCGGTCTCGTGTTGGCGATCCTCAATGTCACTACATCCGTGATAGTGAATGATCGCATGAACCTGAGGTCCAGTGTCGCATCCCCCGGTAGGCTTTTGGCATAAGCCATGGCTACTTTGGGGGATGTCTGAGCCGATGCTGGAAGCCGAAGGAAGATCTCCGTCACCATTGGTCTCAACGCCCAGTTTACGAAGATGAACGGCGTCAAGCCTGCCAGCCATACTGCAGAACTCTAGCTCAGCGGCCGGATATTGCGTCGACAAGGGAACACTCACTGCCAGCTACAGTCCACAATGAACTCCCACTAACCCAGTGGGCTGGGGCCACGATGACGGTAACAAAAGTCAGGGCGGCTATCGTGGTGAAACGAAGGAAGGTGAGCATATATATCCTCCCGTTGCCAGCCGTATAGATGCGTAATCTCTTCTTGTACACTGTGCCGAGTCAGTGTATCTTCCCGCCACAGAAACTTGCATGAAACACGCACCCTTGGGTTCGGGCCGGGGAGGTAGTCGCCTTGTCAACTGCTCAATATGGAGCCGTTCTTTGGGAGACAGGGTCAAGTTTGGAGCGATCTCGGCCTTCGGAATGACCTTGAACGGTACCTCGACCTTGCGGCCTGTGTCGAGAGTCCTTTCCTGCTCTTCCTGGGGGACCAGTTCCTTGCTCTCCGATGCTCTTGGGGCTGGCGGTATCAACGGTCGAGGGAGGCTCGTTTTCTGAGCCTGCAGCTGGCTGTGGACCACTTGGATGGGAACATTGTCGCTCTTGGGGTGCTGGGAATCTTTTTTTAGCCTTGCATGCAGGGTGCTGAACTGGGTCCTTCTGGAGGCAGTATACTGCCTAGAGCAGGACTGAAAGGCATAGCGGACTTCAGCCACCAGAGCTGGGGGCAGGCTTCTCATCTGTCTCAGTCGTGGCGTCGAACTGCTCTCAATCACTTTTGGTAGAAGTTGCGAAACGCGAGTGCAACGGCGCATTGGAGTTGGAGATCCGCGCGTCCTGCGGCGGAAACTGCGCCGAGAATTAAACATGACCGACAACACTCTCAGTCAATGGCCTCCCACCCTCCCTCCCTCCTTGATACTTTCCAGCTGCTATGATGATGTTTCAATGATCGTGCCCCTCCTGCCCCTTCTGTCCCTTCTGTGAAAATGCGGTGCTGGGCGCTGACATGGCTCTCGACCGTGATATCGTTGATATCGATATGGCCAGGAGTCCTGGCGTATATCCCACTGTCCGATGAAACCCTTCAACGTGGTCTCCCCCGACCGGATACCAGCGATTTTGATATACACACTGGGAATCTCCTGGCGCCGATCCTGATACCTCGAGTGCCTGGTACCGATGGTTCCAAAAAGGTCCTCCGACATTTCGTCGATTTCTTCCACACCTTCTTGCCGGAGTGGTCCTTGACTTTCCAAAATTCGACCTCGAAGACTCCCACCCACGGAGACACCGAGGTGCCCTTTGTGAACCTGATTGCCAGTCGAGACCCCCCGTGGTCGCAGTCCGGCGATGTCGGTCGCTTGACCCTGGTAGCGCACTACGACTCAAAGTACCAGCCGGACGGATTCATTGGTGCAACGGATTCCGCCGCACCATGTGCCATGATCATGCATGCCATCAGATCCATAGATGCTGCTCTGGCGAAGAAGTGGGCGACGATGCAAGAGCAAGGGTTCACGGATCCTGACTTCGAGGAGCAAAAGGGGATACAGGTGCTGTTTCTCGACGGCGAGGAGGCCTTTTTCAGCTGGTCAGATACCGACAGTATATACGGAGCAAGATCGCTAGCCGAAGAGTGGGAGCACACCATGCACCCTGCCATGAGTATCTACAAAAGTTACCTCGATTCTATCGAGTTGTTTGTTCTCCTCGACCTTCTTGGCTCCCCAGAAGACCTTCCGATCCCTTCCTGGCAGCATACGTCCCATTGGTCGTATGTGAAAATGGCCGAAGCCGAGCAACGACTGCGCAAACTGGGCCTGTTCAGAAGTAACCCATCGCACACTTGGCTGCCGGAAAAGGACAAAAAGGAGACCGATAGATTCAACAGCTATGTCATGCAAGACGACCATATCCCTTTCATTGCCAGAGGCGTGCAAGTTTTGCATCTCATCCCTGGCCGTTTTCCTTCCGTCTGGCATACGATGAGGGACGACGGCGAGCATCTAGACATTCCCACCGTCGAAGACTGGGCGCTTCTGACTGCCGTGTTTGCGGCCGAATATATGGAACTGGAGGGATTCTTCGAGGTCTCGGCGGCAGCGAACCCTGTCAAGAGACGTGACGGTCTTACAAGTAAGGATGAATTATAGCCACGTTTATTGCCAGCGTCGATGGTCTGACTTATGGACTTAGAAGGCTGAGCAGATCTGGGTACATTACCCACCGACTTTCCGTTGTCGGGACGAGCACCTCCCAGTCGTGCCCCCGTCCACCACGTACGGGCTATGGCATAGCGAGCGCCAGCTTATAACGTACAGTGGCACTAGCGGTCGACTCAGAGACTCCAAGTCTGTCTTCCAGAGTCTTTTTAGTTGAGTGATGGCGGGAACCCGTTCCCGTACAGATGGGAGATTGTCGAAGTGTCTGGTTCGAACGCCGCGCCCAGATGATCAGACTCTCAGCCACAGTCGACAGTGAACCACCCGCGGACTCTTTGCTGGGTAACCGACAAGG
The DNA here is from genome assembly GCF_001651985.1 of Fonsecaea erecta. Taxonomy (NCBI): domain Eukaryota; kingdom Fungi; phylum Ascomycota; class Eurotiomycetes; order Chaetothyriales; family Herpotrichiellaceae; genus Fonsecaea; species Fonsecaea erecta. Next base: position 1,994,603 of record NW_017387246.1, on the reverse strand, counting down.
GATCATTTGAGGAGGGGGACTCCTGCTGCCGGACCACTGGTGCAAGAAAGGGACAGACAGGCGTGAAGAGCATTCACCTATATTCAGGAACACTGGCTGCAGAGGGTGGTGGGGTGCCGACCTTCAGATCCCTGGTTCCTGTGCCCGAAAGCCTCCCAGGTCGCTCCCATCACGTAATCTACAGCCATATTGTGTGGTTGTTTGGGAAGTGAGGGTGTGGCTCTGACGCCTTCACGACTTGCCCATGGATTCAACGAAACACGAGACAACTGTGCATTGAGGGACAGGTCGAGGTGCCGGGCTTTTATATCAGATGATCACTCAACGAGCTGAAGCCACACCCGACATGGTGGAGTTTGGCCTTGCATCAAGCATGGTGTCAACGCTTTCCTCTCTCGGACGGCTTCCTCTTTCAACATGCTATACCAAGCGTTGTTCACTCTACGGCCTCCTGTATGCCTCTCTCTTCCAGCCAACGCTGTCCCAGAAACAGTAGTGGCCTCGATGTTTCCCCACATCTCGTCTTCATCTTCATACGTGTACAAGACACCCGTACGGTTTCCTCTCCTGGACGCCTTCCCTTTCGGTCTCCTCTTCGCCGTCAATATTTTCCCTTCTTCTGCGGTGCGTTACTCCTTTTGCCACGGATGCTTCATTCCACATGTCTTCCTTTTTAGAACGCCTTCCTTATATGCACTCTTTTCCCCGTGCATGCCGCATTCTTTCTATACGCATTACCTTTCAGAACGCCTTCCTTAGATGTCATCGTCCCCCACTGCTGCCCCCAGACTCCGACGTCGCCGTTGTGTTCGCAGACGTCTGCCCGTTAGAACAGGTGTTGTGTTGTTCCTCCATCCATCGCCTGTGATTCGACCAAGTTGGATGCTCACGCTGTGCAGCACCCATTCATTTCGACGACACCTTCCCTTTTGCACAAAGCCTTCCTCTTTCGACCATGGACTTGCGCGACGCTGTACCCTGTACTTTCCGTACCGAGCGACGCTCCCCTCCCTTGTGCTGTTCGCGGATAGACAGCCTGCCATCCTTCCTTCCTCCTCCTCCTCCTCCTTCCTACCTTACTTACCTCCTGTTCACTCATGCACTGCCCTATCAACACCATCATCATCATATTCTCTCATCAGGCAGCTCATTATGTAGGGGACATACTTCGGGAGTGTCGTCGCCGAAGCCCAAGCCCGTGCCCGTGCTGGACTAAGCCAGAAAATGGCAAGGCTGTAAAAATCGCCAGATAGATTGATGGACAGATAGATGTTCCGGCCGTATCATCTCATATTATCCCTACCATCGTCTCCTTTTTTCATATAAAACAAGAATAGATACGTACATATGTACATACAAGCCACCCTCGGAACACAACTCCGTTCCCTCAGGCTACGAGGAACTCAGAATTAGAAATGAAGCTCTATCAAAATCATATTGTCCTTTGTCATAGAGCCATACCATGCCATACCATGCCATACCATGCCATGCCACTTCCTTCTCAAACTCCTTTCTGGTCTACTAACTACTATTATGTACGTTGGTGCGTGCAAACCGCACATGTCACCGAAGTGAAAAAAGGCAAAGATTCTCCCGCTTTTTGATATCGCCTTTTTGTGGCTACTTTTTTCAAGGGGGCAAGAAGGGGATGGCGCAGGGATGGCACTCTCTTCTTCCCTCGGTGTTTTTCCGAATCAGATCCCCCATCCGCCGCCGCCGCCCTCCGAGTCGTCGTCCCCAGTGGTCCTCCCACCATTGGCGGTCGCAGTGGCACTCGTCCCTGCCTTGACTTCACGGCTCTGGCTTTGTTCCTGTTCTTTTCCCTGCCCGTCCGCACTGACGCCGACGCCAACGGTGGTGCTGATGCCCATGATCCTCTCTAACTCGGTCCTCTCGCCGCTCATCTCGACCATGCCTCGGAACACGCCTCCTTTCTTCCTCATCAGCTCTCGCGGGTGGTCAAACTCGAGCACCTTCCCTTCGCCCATGACCAGGATCTTGTCAAAGTCCGCGATTGTGCTCAGCCGGTGCGCAATCACGATTAACGTGCTGTCTGTAAACTCCTCCCGGATGCTCCGCTGGATCAAGGCGTCCGTTTCCATGTCCACCGCCGACGTGGCCTCGTCCAATACCATAATCTTGGGCCGCGAGACGATGGCCCGGGCGAGGCAGAGGAGTTGTCGCTGGCCTTGCGAGAGGTTCAGCCCGCCTTCAGAGATCTTGGAGGAGAGGCTGCGGAAGATGTTGATGTTGGAGGCCGTCTCCGTGTCGTGCTGATCTGGAATGGGCGTCGCGCTTCCACTGGCCACAGCCGACGATGAAGCGGTGGTCGATGAAATCAAATGCACCCGTGCCAACGCTTCCTTCAATTCCTTGTCTGTCTGCTGCTCAAACGGATCGAGGTTGCTCCTCACCGTCCCCGAGAAGAGCACGGGGTCCTGCGGGATGATCGCCAGCCGCGACCGCAAATCGTACAGCTTGATCTTGGAGATATCGACCCCATCAATGTAGATGCTTCCACTGCGAGCTTCGAGGAATCGGAACAACGCGAGTGTAAGCGAAGATTTCCCGGCGCCCGTGCGTCCAACAACGCCGACCCGTTGATTCTTCGTCACCTTGAACGTCAAACCCTTCAACACCGGTGGAAGGTCGGGTGCGTAGGCGACGACCAGATCGTTGACCTCGAGATTTCCCTCAGTAGGCCACGCTGCGGGTGCGTCCACGCCTCCTTGATTCTCCGTGGTAATGTTGCTGTATTCCACGATTCTCTCCGTGGCGTTCATGTCCAACTCCACGTTCGAGTACTGCCGTAAGAACCAGATCACCCCTTCGCTCATTCCGAGGGCGAAACTCAAGGCAAATCCCGCGAGACTCGAGTCAATACTCGTAATCGAAACAATGAGGGCCGCGGTGATGGCCGCGAAGAGTGCACCAACCATGTTCAAACGCAATCCCATCCATCGGTTGAACAACCACAGATGCCAGTATGCGCGACAATGTCGATCAATTTTGGCGTACATCTTGTCAAGGTATGCGTCAGACTTGTCGAACGCACGGATTGTCCCGATGCCCATGAGCACCGAGCCGAACTGCTCGAAGACAGGCGACTTGGCATTGCTTTCCAATCTCTTCACCTCTCGGGCACCAGCAAGATAACGCAGTGCATAATACATCGACACCGAGAGAAGTCCGATTGCAAAGACGATCATGAAAGGTGACACGAATAGCCCCGCAATCACGACAGACAGGACGTGCATCATGTTGTGGAGCATGAAGGCCAGATCCATCGCGATGCGCGAATCCAGCATGTTGAAGTCGGAGGTGAAGCGATTGAGGATACGTCCAACTGGCACGGTATCGAGCCATCTTAGAGGGGCGCGCAGAACAGCAAAGGCCAGGCCCTCGAACAGCACCTTGGATGCGCGAATCGAGGCCATGAAGACGAAAAAATAGCGAATTGTGCCAATCAGCCATGCGGCGAGAGAGATGCCGAGATAGACCCCTAGGTAATATCGAAGGTCGGGATCAATGGCCGCAGCGGAGTACCGAGAGTGAAGATTGTGATAGAGGGTGCTCAGAGATTGCGAGACCAGCCTCTGGGGAAAGACATGCTCCGCTTCCGTACGGTATGATCTCGTCCACACGCTGATCCAATACGACCTGCCTAGGTAGATAGCCACCCAAACACCAAAGACGGCCAGGATGAAGATCCAGTAACCGAACCCGCCAGAAGCTTTGAGATAGGCCGCGTAGATCTTGGACTTGACTGCACCTGTCTCTCGCTTCTCGTCTTCTGTAAATTTCTTTGGCACGCTGCGGTTTTGCTTCGCATCATTGAGGCTTGCACGCGACGGACGTCGCATTAGATTGTCACCGACATCACTGAGGGCAGATTTCCGCCTCGAGCGACGTGACTGGTTGGTCAATAACTTCTGAAGACCACCGCCGTCGTCGACCGTGAGGTTTTCGACAGCTTCCTCTTCCTCATCTCTCTTTTGCTCTTGTTCATCCTCTTCCGCCAGGATTGATTTGAGTTTCCCGCTGCGCCGCAGTTCCTCTGTTTTACCTGCTTGTTCCACGGTGCCGTTGGACAACAGGACGCTGTAGTTTGTTTTGGGGAGGCACAGGGCGACATGATGCGTCACAAGGATTCTTGTTCTGCCTTCGCCAAGCTCACCTACGAGGGCTTGTTCGAACAGATGCCGACCGACGTGTGCGTCCACCGCTGAGAAGATATCATCCAACACGAGGATCCCGGCCCTCGAGTACAAGGCACGAGCAAATGAGACTCGCCATTTCTGCCCCCCGCTCAGATTGATTCCGTTTGCGCCAATGTCGGTGAGTTCTCCATCTGGCAACATTTCCAAGTCCTTTGTCAAAGCACATGCGTGCAGAACCTTTTGGTAACGGTCGTTGTCCAAGGGGAGCCCGAACAGGATGTTGTCTCGGATGGTGGCATTCTCGATCCAGGGGATTTGAGCAACAAAGGCAATGGAAGACTCAATCAACCAGTTACTTCTGTTAGCACGCGAGTCATATCGCTGGTCCGCTGGCGGTGGTCGAGGAACGAAGAGTTCGCCGCCAAGGACTTCGGCCTCGCCGATGATGGAAGCAAGGAGCAAGCTCTTGCCAGACCCTGTACGACCCGAGATGACACTCAATTCGTTCTCGGGGAAGGCGAGGTTTAAATTACGCAACGTGAACTGGTTCTCCTCGTTCTCCGGGTTGTCTGACGGCCAAGAGATTGTGGCGTCTTTGAATGCCACAGAGCTCCCAGGCTTGGTGCTGTCAATGCGCTCAGGGGCGTCAAGGTATTCTTGAACCCGATTCGCCGACACTATAGCATCGAGAAGGTCTGTTATCATCTCAGGAATGACCGCCAATGTCATCTCAATGGCTTCGAAGACCGAAATTGTCGTAAATGCCACCGACGCAGTCAATTGCTTGTAGATCAACACATATGTTGTCAATGAAACGGCGGCCAGCATGACGGGTCCGAAAATCCAAATGCTGATCAATGTAGTGTCATACACAAACACTTGCCACTGCGTCTTCAGTTCCCTCCTCCGAGTCTCGAGGATCTTTTCATACCAGTCCCTCTCAAGGGCACTGAACTTAATTTGACGGATGCCTTGCAGAGCTTCAGTTACTACAGCCATTTTCTGGTCCCGGTATTTCATGAGGTCGTCTTGCGCAGTGGCATAGCGCTTGGCGGCTATGATGTTGATAGGGGTGATCAGTGCGGGAGCCGCCAGCCCAGCCAGCAAGGGAATAGGGCCAATTAACTTCGACAAGAAGCCAATGGCAAAGATCAATTTAATGGCAGACCCAAGGAAGACATAGTTGAATGTCGCGAAATCCGAGATCCGCTTCGAGTCGACCCCGACCAAGTTAATGGTGCTTTGCTTCGACTTCTGGAAGTCCCCATCTTCGTCCTCTGCCGGAGTTCGATCTTCTCCCTTTTGGCCAGCGTCGATGTTGACCACGACCTCACCGTTCAGATTGCCGTTGGCCTGTTCCTCTTCCTGCTTCTTGCCGGTGCCCTTGACATCCTTGCGTCGAATAGCTTTGCCAAACACGACGGCGGACAACTGTTCATAGATGGGGATGCCGATCCTCATGAATGTGACAAAGAACATCCAAGCCTCGAGCCACGATGAAAATGTGATGGATAGACCGAGACCAATCACCAATAGCCATGATGAGAGCGCGACATCTTTACCTTCATCCCTCGCTTCGAGTGTTCTCAAAATGAAGTAGAGGGCGACTTGGGGCAGAAAATCCGTAATCGAGCACGTTGCTTGCATGATCCACTGAGAGATGAAGGCCCACTTGTGCGACCAGAAGAGCGTCTTCCATAACTTGTCTTTGCGGCCGACGGCTTCGAAGTTGGCCCTTAATTCTCGAGAACGCGCGTCGTGGTCAATCTCGTAAAGGTCCTCGTAGTCCAGGCCCCTATTCTCGGCCGCAAAAGACAGAATCGCCGAGGCCCAGGAGAAGGTGAGCTTTGATAGGGCAGAAACAGTGTTTTGTCGGTCGACTACTTTGTCATTCCAATAGACATCGGGCCGCCGGGGGATTAACAGGCTGGTGAAGACTAGGAGGATCCCACAGATGAACTGGACGAGCGAGAGAGTGAGGTGAGCGTTGCGTGGCAGCGGGGCGACGTTGGACTGCCAGAGCGAAATATTCTCCACAGCCACAGCGACGGCAATGAGCAAGCTTGAGAAGGCTGTAAAGATTCCCAGACGATATCGCTGCCTCGACGAAGGCGTGACATAGATGGCAATGGCTTGAAACAAAACCAGCACCTAAAACATGTCAGACGCTGTAGCTCCAATGATAAATGACATCGGCCGCCAGACGTACCCAGGTTGCAAATTGGAGCCATTGTTCGAGAGTGAGAGACAGTTGCGGACGAGTAGTCGTCAGAATAGCGGTGGCCAACGCATCAAGAAAAGCAATGGTTGAGATGATGATTAGTATTAGTCGCACAATAAAGTCAGAATATGCCCGTTGAGATTCCTCGGTGGCTTTTCCATCCTTGTCCTCATAACACTGAGAGAGCTCTTGATATTGGTCTTTTTTTGCTCGAAGGCGAAGGAGAACCTGGCGAAATGCTGGAGTTGATAAGGCACCCACAACAGCGAGACATGCTATCGAGATTGCGACCGATGTTGAGGTGTGGTGCGCCGTCATGATGGGTCGGGCCAAAGCAAGTGCGATCAGAGAGCTCGACCTTTGAAGGACATGGTAATTGATATTGATATTGATATAAACGGCGACGTCGATGCAACCAAGGTGTTATTGTATGAAGGAAAAATTATTAATTCTAGAGGCGGCGGGAAGGGCAATGATCACTGATGTAGTGCAGTGCGGAACCCGGAAGCCGTGCAGCTTCACCAACAAACTCCACCTGATGGCGCTGCGTAGTTCTCACTTGTTTTTGTTAGTAGATGGATATGGTCGAACCGTTGCAGCTGAATTCCAGCGGTTGAAGAAATGTGATGCAACTCGTATTCGGGAGGTGGAACAAGATTGGGCAGGTCGAGAGCTTCCTCGCTAAGGCGGTTGACGACTACAAGCATCTTTCTCAATGACCATTGGCAGAGAATCCACGTATCCCTCCCGTTCACCAGCTACTATCTTTGCTAGTCGCAGATCCCCGATCCTGCGGAATTCGCAATGACTCACCCCGTGTATGGATTTTACATATGCATGTGTCAGAGATACTGTGTGGGCAGAACAAGGCCACTATTAGGGTGAACAACATTGTTAGAGGCAGATATACACAGTTATTCATTGACAGCTCGTACGCTACGTAAGACATCCAGTCCATCCAATCCATCCATACTCCCAGTTTTCCCGTTATCCAATGCTCTCTTGGGCCTTTTACTCCGAGTCGATGACTACCACCTCGGCCTCTGCGTCACCGATGCTTTCAACCTTGAGCATGTCACCCGCGTTGACATGACTCACGTATGCGCCATCTCCTTCCTTAAGTATTGCGTCCTCTCGTCCGTCCAGCCGGATTTTGGCCTTTCCGCCTTTCGTTTCAGGTAAGTGGATGTACACTTTTCGGTCGGATTTGGAGCTGACGACATCTCCGCCGCCAACCTGGTAAGTGAATGAATTGTTCGTGGGGATGATGCCTGCACTGAAGACAAGGTCGGCGTGGATGGGGATGGTGCCCTCCTTGGCGGGGATAGCGGCCTTCTCATCCTCCAGGGTCGCATTGGGACCCGCCTTCAATGGAGTGATGATTGTGACAAAATTCTTGCGTTTGTCCTCCTCGGAAAACGTGCTGGTGTGATAGATGGGGGGCAAATTCCTCTTCCATGGCAGTGCCCAGATCTGGAGGAAGTGCACCCAGTCCTTGTTGTGTTCATTGTACTCGCTGTGAGAGATGCCCTTGCCGCCCGTGGTGAACTGCACATCGCCACGGTGGAGGCGGAAGAATTTGTCCTTGTCTTGAGACTCTGCACCTTTCTTTTGCATCGAATCGCGATGGGTCAGCTCGCCTGACAGCACATAGGAGAAGATTTCGGCGTTTTGGTGGAAGTGTGTCGGGAACCCTTCGCCAGGCATGACACGGTCTTCGTTCAAGACCCGCAGGGATCCGAATTGAGTGTATCTGGGGTCATACCAGCCGGCAAAGGAGAAGGTGTGTTTGGTGTCGAGCCAGCCATGATTGGCTGCGCCACGGGTCTTGGAGGGGCGGGGAACGATCTTTGCGTGGGATAGGTTCGACATGGTTGCTTTCAGGACGGCGGTTGCTCTCATGGGATCTTGTGTGTTGGTGCTGCTAAGCATGAAAATCGCTGCGATTGCTGTGAGAAGTGCTGTGGATGTTATGAAGACTCTGGTTTTTTGATGGAACAGGTGGGAGAACATTGAGTGGGAACGAAACTTATATACCTAGACCTGGCTATCGAATAGAGCATGGTGGACACCTCGAGAACAACCTCGTGGACGCATTATAGGAGACTTTGTAAGTCAATTCTCAGGCACAGAGCACCCAAGGGAGCAAACAGCTTTGTGGTGGTTACCCAATCCTTGGGTAAGCGACAGAGAGAGTGAAATGCAAATAGCGGCGCAAGAACCGCCCACCAACCAGCTGCAGGCCTCGACTCTTTGTCATCAGCGGAACTGGAGGCTTGGCAATGACATCATGCGCCGAATGGAACTCGTTCCGGGACTTTCCCTTTTCGGACTCTTCGCAACTTCAACACCACGTTCCTTAATGAAGAGACACAGCCCTAATGCAGCTATAGAGGATCCAACGGCCCACTCGGCAACACAGTCTGCTGAGTCGGCCCTCGCTTTGCCAGCTTCCCTCAGACGATCGATCTCCCCTCCACCTGCCAATCCCCGGCGTCTGAGCCGCAAATCCCACACGTATCCCGACCTCACAACCTCGTTGACCACCAACTCGACCACGGCAGCAGTCGAAGCTGGTGAAATTGAGATCCGCGACCATGTGTCTTTCTTTTCGTCCAAGCTCCTCGCGGCGACGCGTCCGCCCATTGGAGGCCAGCCCCGTCTCTCACACTCAAACTGGCTAGCCCTGTACCGCCGCAATCTCAACGACAGAGGGCACCATTTCGTCGTTCACCAGCACGACCATCCGATCGCAGGCACCCACTATGATCTTCGGCTGCAATGTAACGCAACGAGCTCCGTCAGCTTCGCCATCATGTACGGCCTGCCCGGTGATCCGAACAGCAGGAAGTTGAACCGCAACGCCACCGAGACCCGAGTGCATAACTTGTGGAATCATCTCATCGAGACCGCCTCGCATGACACGGGCACCATGCTGCTCTGGGACACCGGAGAATACGAGGTGTTGCCCTACGATTCCTCTTCTGGGAAAGCCAGCGCTACTGACGACGCGACCGCCACGGAAGGTTCAGACTTGGACTCTGATAGCGACGTCCCATGCAAAGAAAAGGCAGAGTCGGAACCATCGAAACTCCACCGCGCGTTCCAGAACCGCAAAATCAAGCTCCGTCTGCACGGTACACGGCTACCAAGGAACTACACGCTCAGCCTGAGACTCACCCACGACAACAACCGAGTCGTGCAACCTGCGGCGCCCGCGTTCAAGCGACGGAAGAGGAACAAGCAGAACCCGACCGGCCCAGCGCGTCGGAAATCACAGCCTGAGCATTCTGACACGACGGAGTCCGAGAGACCAATCTCTCCCCTGGGCGAGGGATCTTCAGATTCTGACTTCGACCGCCGCAGTTCGAGACGGTCTCCGAAGTTCCAGCGGAGCGTGTCCTCTCTTCTACGGACAGCATCACCACCTCGTCCGAAGCGGTCTAATTCTGTTGCTGCGGAGCAATACCACGAGCCCACACCAGCCACCACACCGCAGACTATAAATCCCGTCTACGTCGACCAAGCGGACACCCGCTCTGCCGCCCCGAAACCACCTAACCTCCCAACGGAGGAGTTCGACGAAGAAGCTGTGATACGCCGCAACAACGCCTACCCGGGGGCGACGAACAGCATCAACTCGATCCACCAACGCCGATGGTTCCTCTCTCTGGACCGCGCCGCCTGCGGCTTTCGCCCCACGAACCAGATCGCCTTTGGGCAGAGGGTGTGGGAGCGGCCGCGCCTGTCCTCACCTTTGTCCGGGTCTGAGGCTGCGAAGGCCCGCCGTTCCGACGGGGGCGCTGGCAGGGGAGAAGAACGAGAACAAGAAGCAGAAGAAGAGGAAGAAGGTCGCAACGTCGGCCAGGCCCTGGGCGGCTTCGCCCCTTTCCACGTCCTGGGCCGCGACGTCGAATTCAGCATCCTGACGGGGCGTACCGCCGCCGACGTGGCTCGCGACGAAGGCCTCGTGGGATACAAGCCACGCGGAGGATGGAGGGGCGTGGTCGAGTAAAGGTGGAAAAGGTGAAACTCATGGCCAATGTGCATGCAAGGGACCATTAATAAGTTGAATGACATGAAATCAAACCAAATGAATAAATGTGAAATAAAGAGGAAAAGAGACCGCGATCCATCCCCCACTACGAGGCAATAGTATATTACGTGGTTTCTGAATAGAATATCCCAACCTAAGTACATAGGTCCTTCGCACACGCACATCACCATTACGATAACCACTCTTGGTATGGTCCGTCACGCTACGCTATTTAATGTCTGTCTGTCTATCCGTCTGGTCCTCTCTGGTCAGCTACGGTGCACTGTGTATATATATAAACATATATTCAAGAAGGGTCCGGAGAATCAATGGAACCGGTTCGTACATACGTATGCACATACGTACTATGGTATAGTATAGTAGAATAAAGTGTAGTATAGGATGAATATTGTATTTATATTTTTTTTATTGCCAAAGCGCTGCTGAGATCCCACCGTGACATGCATGAATGCCTGGACTGTTTCGCGCCGATAGCTAGCAAAGACATAGACATATATGTATATAAATATATATATACTCAAAACTCCAGAATCATTTCCTACCTGTCCAGTCCCTTTTCCTGACCCTCCCCCACAACAAGTGTGTCACCACTCCCCTCTCCACACGCAACGTAAAACCAAAGCCCCAACGACACCGACGCCCGACCAGAGCGCATTCATTCCTTGAAAAACCGGTTTCTTCAAACACCCTGCGGTCTGAATGGCTCATAAGCGGCGCCTCGTTGCGGCGCATACGGCTGGGGGTTGAGCGTGTTCAGCGGCACACTCTGCTGGTCGCTGGGGCCCATGTAGGGACTTCCCACCCTCTCGTACGTGTACGGCGTCTTCTCCGCCCTCGTGCGTCTGGCCTCCTTGCTGCCTGGGTTGTAGGGGCTTCTGCCACTGCAGCAGCAGACGCTCAGCAGCCAGAAGAAGGCGGCACCGATGGCGAAGGCGCTGCCGATCCACGTGACGGAGAACACAGAGCTGCCCAAGGTGGTATCAATGCCGTATTCCTTTTTCAGGGTGTTGTTCAAGGCCGTCTTGAGGACGATGTAGACGGCGGTGGCGGTGACGGATCCTGCCACGAGAAGCAGAGCCATGGCGGTCGCACAGAAGGTGGTGAAGAACGAGCCCCATCTCGAGAATATGGCGGAGATGCCCACAAGAATGGTGACGACCGAAGCGATTAGGGCGCCAATGTACAAGTAGAAGATGGCCTTGGAAGCGTCGTGATACACCTTCACACCATCTGTAAAGCTCTTGGGCAGGTAGTCGTCGACGGGGACGCCGGTGTTGTTCAAGCCCCAGATCTTGATCGGGTTGAACCAAAAGTAGGACTTGGGGTCCGTGCAGTTTGCAAATGTGTCGTTGCCGTTCCAACTGCAGTAGCTGCGGAGGTAGACGGTGTAGAAGTCTTTCATGCCCAAGGACTGCTTGGCCGCTTCGAGGGCACCACCCAACAAGGTCGTGTTGGAGTTGTCTCCTGAAAGAAGGTTGGCGGAGGAGGTTAATGTGAGGTTCGTCATATCAATCTAGAGGTGCCACCGGTGTTAGACAGGGTATTCTAATACTCCTCATAACGGTGCTTACCTTGACAAAGTATAGATTGTCCAGTGTCTTATTGCGATCGTATGTGCCAGCGATGAATATCAGCACCACACATATTAGGACGGCTATTGAGAGAAGGAATGGCGCTGCGATGCAGCAGACACGGCCTGGATTGACCATGCTGGATATGATGTTGTCTGGGTGTGAGAGAGAGGTTGTGTGTTCTCTGAGGAAGTGAGACGAAATCGCCTTTTTTTTCAATTGCCTTTCAGCTGAGCCTTTTGGAGAGTAAACGGCACCAACGGTCTCAGGTGCGGGGAAAAGTGATCAACGTTCGAGGCGGACGCTGGTGTTTCGATCTTCAGGGCCAAAGCAAATGCAAACGAGAGACTTTGTGAGAACCAGATGTCGAAGATGAAGGGAGAAGAGGTTACAAGATCAACTTTTTTCTTCTCCGTGTCGCTCAAGGAAAAGGGAAAAGAGAAAGATAATGGCGAACAAGGTGAGATGTGACAGATGGTCTTTGGGTCGGGGGCCGTAAGATTATGGGGGCAGTTTTCAGCAGGAGGAGTAGTAGCTGTCTGCAGGCTCACTACTAGGCTAGCGGTCGCAGCGAAACTCGGTCTAGGGTTTTAGGTGGAGGTGGAGCTTGCAGCCGCAGCCGCAGCCACAGCGTGCGTGCAGTCGAGGACAGGCGAATTGCCAGAGATGGACAATGTGCAGGGACCAATCCCGATAGGGTGGATGGAGCGTGGATGGCGATGGCGATAGGGATGAGAGAAGACGGAAGGTAATAATAATAGAGACTAGGGAGAGTAAGCAGCGAAGAGAAAAAAGCGAAGAGCAGCTGAAGGACGAACGAGTGGTCGAGTACGTGCTGTACTCGGTAGAGTCAAGTGAGGACGGTCTGGACTTGAACGACGAACTCATGTCGAGACTTCTTATTTCCCTCCAGGAGGAGAGTTGGTGGCTCGGCATTATTTGCTCAATGCATCTTGGGACGAGGTGCTTGGTTGCGTTGCTTGGGGAGGGCGCGGGCGCAGGCGCAGGCGCAGTACGCAGGATGGACCGTACAACGCAACCGAAGCGGCTGAAATTTGCTAGGCGGAGGGATCGTCGTCGTGCTGACTGGCGCAAGATTGGGGGCCCTGTATGGAGCATTTCTGTTCCCCTTTCATTGCCCTTGTCGTGCCATAGGCGGGACGTGGTGAATTTGCCCATTATTACGATGTCGACGGCGGCAGTAATATGCTGGAGTCAAAGCATATGACCGAGGCTCTCGTACCGGCATCCATAGGAGAAGTCCCCTCTCCTCAGAACTGTCACAGCCTCCCGAGTCGAATACTGGATACGATGTAATATACACATACATATATTTCACCTATCTTGGCAAGTCATCAAGGCACTGTAAATGCGTGTGTCCAATATACAGGTCAGAGGATAGATACAAAGCTGGCCTCGTTGCCGTCCCTGACGAGCAATTTCTCCTAGCGGGAAGGATCAACCCTGTGATCCTACAAGCACTACGAGTAATACTGCCGTTCTAGGCATGCAGGATTGTACGCGGCACTACGACTCGTACGGAGTTGGGTACTGAATACTCGACGCCACCTCCAACAATCTTGGGCTTGGATAAGCAAAAGGCCATCAGCTCATGGGATGATCTATTTATAGACGTCCCAGTCGTGGCCACGCGATCACCTTCCAGCTCCGTTGCCACGTGACCTGCATTCCCTCTCTCTGGCTTCGAGAAAAGCCATCGAAGAAGTTGAATGGGAAAATGGAAATGGAAAAAGGGACAAAAGGCTCTCTGATGTGTGCTTCAGGGGCCGCGTAACCAATACATCCATCCATTTTTATTGCGACTCCCCCAAAACAGGCCAGATTCTGCTGCTATTAGTATTACTGCTGTGGCACAACATGTCAGCAACTCCCTTTTCCTTCTGTTTTGCATGCCACACAATCTCGGCGACGACGGTGTATTATCGCGGATTCAAAAGATAAGAGACAAAAAGAGCGCAATTCCTCTGCTGTGTCCACTCGCCCGTGTATCGACTCCGGATTTCCTGCTGCGCCATCCAATGGGGTCCCGTCGTGGGCTTCATTTCGTCCATCTCCATCGGAACAGTACTCTCATCGTCCACTTCATTTCTCCCAGCCATATTTCCTCATCATCTTTGTCATCATCATCGTGATAACCTGATCATGCCATCTTCGTCCGCAATCGAGCTCGTGTTGGTGGAGATCGCACCTGATTCCTAAGCGGCCACGGCATGTTGACCTGTGGTGTAGAATCCGAGTTAGTGTCCGAGATCTCATGTCCAAGCTGTGGAGGAGAACGGGCGCGTGCAAACGCCGGCATCAAGAACTCACCATTGGTCTGTTGCGGTCTCTCCTCTTCTTCCTCTTCTTCCTCCTCCTCTTCTTCTTGCTCATACTCACCGTGTTGGCCCGCCGGGACCCAGCCGTCGCGGTCGTTCTTCATTGGGGGGTCCTGACTGGCCAGATCAACTCCCTCGGCCTTAGCTTTCCGTCTCTGGCTGAGAGTACGTGACCGAGTGGACAGCTTCGCGCTGACCTGTGCCGTGGACGACACCCAGTTGGTCAAGGCATCCTCGCAGTCCTGAATGATGGCCTTGGAAGCCTCATACCCGTCATACGCATTGCGCGTCTCGCCCGGCGTGACGGGGGTGTCGTCGATGAGATTCAACAGGTGCTTTCCGTAGCCAGCAATGATGGCGACCTTCTCGCAATGTTCGCGAATCGCATCAAACTGGTAATTGAAAGCCGCCTTGAGCTTTTCGCGGGTGATGTTGGAAAGCTGCGCTTCGGCCACGAGCGATTCGGCCTCGGCTCGGACAAGTTCCTGCTCGAGAACGACGATTCGGGGGCTGTTGGGTTCTTTGTACTTGAGCTGCGCAATCTGGTCCGTAATCTTCTGCTTGCGATCTCGCGAAGGCTGCACCGACGCTTCGATGTTTCGGATCGACTTGATGGTAACACGGTATTGATCGTAGCGGTCCACGAACTGATCTTCCAGTTCGCCAATCTCATAGATCAAAACACCGAGCTTGTCCGTCACGTCACTGACGTCCTCGTCGCAGCCTTCACCCCACAGGGAGAGTTGTTGCTGTTGGGCAATCAGTCAGACACGAAGGCATCCCACGGTCACATTAGGGCGGGCTACTTACAGCGACCTCCATTCGTTCTCGACCCACTAGTTCCATGCTGCGCATGACATTTTTCTCCATCTTAACGAGCTGAGAAAGCTTCTTGGCTAGGTCTGGCCCAAATGCGCCAGCGGTCCCCTTTCGAAAAGCATGTCCTGTTTCTTTGTGTCAGCACTACTCGCTGCAGTGTGTGACCGTAAGGTCCCAAGGGTCGCTGTGTACCAAAGTTGCCTCGACCGAATAGGCGCCCACTTTTTGTGGAAGACGGCGGCGGAGGGGGGTTCTCAATCTGAGAAGCTGTAGGAGCGCGCGATTGGCGCATAGAGTATGTTCGATGCATCTTGAAGGACGGGAGTAAGGATGGTGGTGTTTGTGGTCTTGGTGAGTGAGTGAGTCAAGGGAGGTGGTCTGTGAGAGGCGAAACAATCGTGCTCAGCTGGATTACAGCAGGCAGGAAGTAGCCGAGGGCGAATCTAAGCGCTCTTAGTGCGCGATGTTGTGTTAGCAAAGATTGATAGGAGTTTTCTCAAAATGGTGCCAGCAGCTTAATATGACCAGACAATGGTTGTTGTGAGGAAAGTGTAGAGAGATAAGAAGGTCAGCGAAGATGTCAGTGGCACCAAGAGCATGTTTGTACGGGTGACGAGGTTGCTCTGAGTTTGAGCGCCAGGGCCTGAATGACGTCTCGGAATGGTGCGGGAGCCCGTGGATCGAATGGGGTGACGGCGACCAAGCTTGGGGGGAAGGGGGGGCGCATTAATGAGGTGCCTAGGTGTCTGGGTGTTTCCAGCCCCCAGGATTGCCCTCCGACAAGACTTCTGGAGTGGTGACGAAGAGGCAGGGAGAGACACTCGCAGTGACAGCGATGGAGACAGGGGCCCGCCACAGCGTCACCTTCCAGCTCCCAGCTCCACCGCCGCCGAACGGGTGTTGCCTGGATGTTTCGTTGTCGGACTCCGCACCCGTACCATCTATCCAAAGCGAGAATAGAAACCAACAATATCGGACTCACCAAAGCCAGGCTCAGCCAGATGTGTGACGGAATGAGGGCAGGGGGGGACGAAATGTTCGGGCAATGCAGGTACAGACAGGATGGGGAGGAGACTCGAGCTTTTTGAAAAAAAGGTCGAAGCTCTGGCTGAGCTTGGGGAAGCTGCAGGTTTTTGAGCTGGAGCTGGTCTATTGGGGAAACGGATGCCATCCAGGCACTTGAAGATGGATGAATAAGGGCCGAGTAACCGCTTGCGACCGCCAGCTACAGTAGCTAAGCAGCTAGGACAGGTAGCTAGCATCTACATAGGCGGTGATAGGTGATACCAGGTGGCAAGCGGGGGGGTTGTACAGGGGACAAGCTCCCACTCAACGGACTGCTGCTTGCCGCCTAACCTGCACCGAGTAACTAGAGCAACCCAGCGGGGCCAGCCACCACGGCCACGCCGCTCACGTCATCGAATTGCATCGAACAATCAGAAGATAGAGGAACGCTTTGGAGAGCATCCATCAGCTTCCCCTCCACGGAACAAGCTGGACATCTACAGACGACTCATCTTCTTTCTCCTGTAAAGCTTGTACAGCGCAGGTACAGAGGACAGAGCATCGGATCCAGCCGCCTACCCTCATACCACTGCTATCACCATTGCAACCACCTGTTCCAACAGGCTAATATCAACCAATGACGCTACTGTAAGGAATGTAGCACCGCCACTATCCGGCTGGTTTCTCGGCGTGACTAGCCTTTACAGAGTAGGTAGCTAACAGATAGACCATGTCCGTCACGCAAGCCCTGCAGCTGGAATGAATGCTGGCCCCGTCTAGGAAGGGAACATCAGTTCCTGTCATTCGCCGCAAGCTTCCATTGTTCCTGGCCGATCTCCACGAGGCACGCCAACGACCCACACAAAGTCAAACGAGCTTGGATAAACTAAGGTACTCGGTATATACGGAGTATCTCGTACGGAGGACTGCTCGCTTGTTCCCTTTGCTGGGGCTTCTCCGCCGTCCCGACTATGCTCAACGTGTGCCCCTTGACATCAGTCTTCTCCCGTCCGACCTAGTGTTGTACCCTTGGCGTCGAGGACTGTCGCCGTTTCGTCGCCGTTTCGTCGTTTTGTGCATTTGCTGCTTGGGCTTCTTGGACATTCTTCGTCGCGAGCTATCGGTCGGACCGTCAGAGTCACAATCAGATTCAGCATCCACATTATCCTCATATACTTTGCCACGATTGTCATGAGTTGAATCATCTGAATCATCTGAATCAGGGATTTCGATAGCTCGCTCTTTTGCCCCTCCTGCCCTGTCCGCTTCCTCGTCATCAGTGGTCGAATCTGCTTTCGTGCCCTCAGGAACCTTAGAAATCCACCTCTTGCGCCTCTGCGGCGGAGGCTCTGTGGGAGACTGGCTACGCTGGCTGCTCTGCTCCTGGGTGGCGGAGTCGACGCTTTCTTTTGCTCGCGTATTTCTTCCCTTTGTACCTGTGAGACGCTGCTGAGGAGAAGGCAGACTCTGTCTGTCTTTTGGCGGCTTCTCTCCTGGTTCCCAGAAACCCTTGGTCACTTCCTCGCCGAAACCATAATTCCACAGCAGCTCTTCCCCGGCACGGACATTTCGTTTGGCAAACAGTCCGAGCCGCATCACCCCACCGCACAAACGACTGTAGGGCACCACGTTGATATGCTCGTCCTTACCCGAATTGTTCATATACCTCATCTTATTGCCGTAATAGTACGCGTCAACCTCCTGTGTCGCGTTGAGGGTGAAGAGATATAATCGCTTTCCAAGAGTGTAGAGTACGCCTCTCCGGTCGGCCTCCCTTTGGCTAATGATCTCTCCAACATATTCACCGATAAAATCACCCTTGGCATAGTCGACGCCGCTGAAAAGTCCGTTGCCATGTATCTGGCTGGGAGCCTTGATTGTCCTAGCAGGCAGATTCGACTGGATCTGGCAATTTCGACAGCGACCTTGTCGAACGTCGTTCCGGTACTTATTGAAAGAATCTAGAACATCAAGCACACCACATTTGAGGCAGAGATGCGGATCGCATTCACGGTTGAGCTTCCAGCACGCGCAGTTGCTGTCCTGAAAGCATGTCTTTCTCCCTTTAGCTTTGCAGCTGCACCCCCAGAAACGTCGTTTGCAAGACTCGTCACATCCGCAGAACCATTCACAGTGTACCTTGTCGGCCGCACATGAGCACGCCGGGTTGTCGCTGCTGCACGGCCCCTTGTGGGAACAAGGGAAGAACGGTTTACGTTTGTTCATGTCCCCACTTGCCTCAAAATCCGTCTTCTTACTTTTCTGGCCTGTTGTTGGGATTGGATGTGGCTGATCGATCATCTGCGCAGAGACAGGGCGTGGAATGGCAGGGTGCTGGACTTTGAAGGTCAAGAAGATGATATGGTTGAAGACCAATGTGCAGGTAACGCTCCCAAGTGCTCGTGAGATGAGGCAAGGAGCTCGTTGATTGTGGAGATAGAAGCTCAGGAGCTGCTCAGTCCTCTCTCGTTGGGAATCCAGCAAGAATGGTTGGAAGTGAACGTCTGATAGCATAATATCACGGCGGTTGTTGATATCCCAGAAGCATGTCGACTGGCACAACTCGCTATCCGCTAGTACGGGTCGAATATAATCTTCCGGCGTCCGGCTGGCGCCCTTGATGGTCCCGTCGGGCTGTCTCCCTATTAGACCTCGCAAACTTGTGGAGGGATCTACACAGAATATGCCGCATAGGTGAGCGTGAGCGTTCTCCTGAGCGCTGAGCTTGGCACTAGGGCGTGACACAAACTTGCGTATGTTAAGACCACCTTCATCATCGTTGATGAGTGCTCTGCGTAATGTCAGGTCATCCTCCTCGTCGCTAGAGGGCTGGTCGAATGCTCCGTGAATCGGACATAGGTGACAAAAGCAAATCAAGCAGAAGCCGGGGTCTTGCAAGTTGGCTGCCTCGGACTCCTCATATCGCGGTTTTATGATCCCGTCGAGGGCCCAGTGCCACAGAGTTGACCCAGTCACCTCATGAAAGGCGTAGGCCATCAGTCCCGCGAAAATAAGATCCCGATCATTGGGTTGGGGCAGGTCTTTGAAGCCTTTCTCCAAACAACTGTGCCGACTCTCTGGATCAGCCAGCTTGCACATTCGGCACCCACGCTGTTGCTCCTTTTTCCATGCCGCGAGACAGTTCTTCATGCCCTTGAAGTCAACTTGGCGCTCGGGTTCAAAACGATCTTGCACAAAGAAGTATAGGACGTTGCTCTTGAGGATTTCCGGTCGCTTGACAAATTTCTTGATACGACCCTGCCAAAGCCATATCAATTCTTGGCACTTGCGCTGTTCTTTCATGGCTCCGCGGTCCAAAATATGTTGCTGCTCGAACTCCAAGATATCGGCATCTAAGGACTTATCGTCTATGTCGCCGTCACCGCCCCCACGAGTCCTGCGGGTCCTGCGGGTCTTACGGCTCTCAACGGTCCTGACGGTCCGAAGGTTTGGTGCAAGAAAACTCACGCCTATCTTGTCAAGGTGTCTTTCTAGTGGCTGTACGGATTTCTTCATCGAGATGTTTGAAAGACGCTCTCGAGGTGCGGGGGCCCCCTTGTTTTTCCCTTCTATTGAAGATGGCTTCCCGGTGTTGTAATCTCTCCGTCTCGCTTTGGTAAGCGCCTCGAAAGGGTCTCGCAGACTTGGATCAAGATCGGGACTGTCACACTCCGCTGCATCGACAGCGGCCTGCCTCAGCTCGGCTACGGCCTTTTCTTGCTGCGAGGCGCGTGACTGTCGACATATATCTCTCGCCAGCATCAGAAAACGGTCGACGGTGTTTTGGTCTTCTTGGCTCACACTGGACGATTCCCTATCTCCTTCGTGCATTATGCTGTCTTTGCCTATTTGTCGTCGTTCTCGCGTCCGGTAGACAAATCTGAATGCCTTTTTGGAAGCCCTGCCCGTATTTGAGCCACTGGAAATAGTTTCACCCGATGATTCCTCCTCCTCCGAGCTTGCATGGCTGATGGTTTCGGGAGTTGCTGTTTTAGCTGGACTTACTCTCGACGCCAACGTTGAGGATGCAGTTCCTGCTGCATCGGGTTCGGCGCCTTCTCGCAGCGGTGATGCGGAGGACCTTTGTATACCGGGGAAAACCTTGGACGGTGGAGGTGTTGATGGGCTTGCCGACAGGAAATCAGCTGGCTGTGTGTGCGCTGGCGATCGCTCTGGGTGTCTTGGCATTGAAAGTGGTTGTGGTGTATCTGCTGGGTGCGGACTTCCTGGTGGTGAACTCGATGGTTGACTTGACGTCGAATGTGCCTGAAATTTCCCCGCCCTTCCTGGTCGCGTTTGCGTCAATAGATTTGGTGTCGATCGTGCCAGTGGTGGTTCCGATGACGGCTCCGGTAAGGACCCACGATTCCGCAGTCGATAGGTCCGCGGCTCTGACGACAAGCTCTGCGGTGGCCTTGTCGCCGGTGGTTTCGTAGGAGCGTGGTGCGGGAGGCGGTGTTCCGATGGTCTTGGTGTTGATTGACTTTGGGGTGGCGGTGGCTGTGGCTGTAGCGAGACTGTCTTCTGCGCTGCAGGACTGCTTGTCAAGTCATACTGCACAGTTCGAGTGCTTTCTGAGAGGCTTTCCCGGGCAGTTTCTGGACTATTTCTTCGACTGCTTTTCCGAGTAAACTTCTGAGCGCTTTTCCGACTTTGCTCTTGAGTACTTTTGCGAGTGTTTCTTCCAGCTTTCTGATCACTAGGTGACTCCTCATCCAAGTCGTATACTACAATTACCACACGCTCCCTGGGCTCCGTGCTCCCAGCTGCAGGACTGGATGGTCCAGCGTGTGTTGAAGAGGAAGACGACGACGCGTTAGAACGTTGCTCCACCTCCGGCCCGGGGATGCGTAGGGGCTCTTCTGAGTCCGCCGGTTTTGCGCCTTGCAGACGTGAAGAGCGGCCTCTGGATGATAGCGGCATGGTCGTATACGGCATTTGGTGGTTGCTTCAAGTCATTGGAGAGGGGTTCTATAGGGACGACATGTTGGAGGAGAAGGTCAGAAGCGCTGATGGGGGCGGGGCGGGTGCAGTCTGGATTTCCTTGCTGGTTTTGACGGCTCTTGTCACACCGCAAGTGTAACGCTCACGCTTAGGCACTGCCGCTTTCACTGGCCAATAAGAATGGATTGAGCTCCGCAGGTGTGATATATATCTATGTGCCAGTAGTACCTGCTATTCTACCCTAGTAAAGTTCTTTCATCTGGT
The DNA here is from genome assembly GCF_001651985.1 of Fonsecaea erecta. NCBI lineage: Eukaryota > Fungi > Ascomycota > Eurotiomycetes > Chaetothyriales > Herpotrichiellaceae > Fonsecaea > Fonsecaea erecta. Next base: position 1,973,223 of record NW_017387246.1, on the reverse strand, counting down.
AGCATCAGGGAACCTCAATGTACAATTCTCAACGTGGTCTATGTGCTTGGTGGAGACTGAAAAGGCAAAGAAGGGGCGAAGAAGCGACGAAGGAGAGATGCCACCAAGATGGAATGGCCTCAACTTCATGTTATTGTGCCTCTTGAAATCGGAAGAGTGCTTGGACATGATCGACATCATTCGGCAGGACCAAGACAGAGAAGGCAGCGGGGGACTCCAACACGTTCGAGTACATTGAGGCGCAGGCCGACAAAAAGCGCAAGAAGAAAGGCAGGGGGAGAAGCATGGCACACTCTTTGCGGTTGTCAAGAGTGAGCCTCTCAAAGTCAAAGGCATGTTCCGAAAGCCTTCGCCCGAACCGTGCAAGAGAATAAGGACTATTACCTGGAAAGCTGAGCTCCCAATCTTGCAGTGTACCGAGTACTCGTACTCGGTATGCAGATTTTTGTTAATTCCAGTGTTTGATTACAGTACCGAGTACTGTTCTAGAACCCCTTTAAAACCGCTTTCAATATCCGCTCAGGGGCCAAGTAAATTAATGAATCCTGGATATTCTGGTTGGCTAGTTGTGGGATCAGCATCAGATATGCTTCTGTAGTTCCGTGTCCGTGACAAACCGACTCAGAGGCTTCGTCGTGCCGGTTACATGTTGTAATTCTATGTCTGTGAGTCGTGCCTAACATAAAATCCTTCACCTGGTGTGTTGAAGTGGAGTGCCCTTTCCAGGCGTGTCTGGAGCTCATATTTCGGGGGGTGGTTTCGTGACGTAACCCTTGCTCCCCCGTAGCCTGGGTGACCACGGTTAGTGGATCGCCAAGAAGGAGTTTTTTCCCATGGGTATAAATATTTCCCTCCGCACCCGGCGTCTTCGACGCTTCTTTCTTTTCTTTTCTCCATCTTGGTGCACGGGCGCTACGCAGCAAGTGAGGTGAGTTACAACACGTCTTTGATTAGAAGAAGACTGACAACTAACGTTTATGCAGGCTTACGCCGATGCTGTGTTTTGCTTATTGAAAAGTAAGTCGAAAACCCTGCCAAAGACATCAGAGTCTCTTGACTAACAGTCTTCTCTCTAGCTACCTATATGACCGCTCCATTCGGCCTTCGGGTCGCTTGGGAATATTTGGAAACACGTTTACCTTTTCATCATGATCAGCGCCTTGAGCGAAGATCTGGAGAAGAGGAGAGATGAGCACAATACACGGTAGCTGTGATGGAGCTGCAGGATGCAGGGAGCCGGGTTGTAGGCTGAAGCTAAAGAGATACAGCAACTGCAGTGGACAAGGTGGCAGCCGCAGAATAGGGTCAAGAGAATCCAGAATAGATACCGTTCAAATTAAGATGGAATTGACTTGGATCTCGATTCAGTCCCCATCGCTGCCCGTATTCCTCAGTCGGTAGGAAGCGAGAGAGAGTGGGTGGGATCGCTGAGGACAAGCACCTCTGCACCTAAAAGAATCTCCAACTCGATCCTCCCAACTTCTCATTCCACCACTGTAAAAATGCCGTCTGCACTCGTTACGGGTGCAACTGGATTCTTGGGCCGTCAAGTGCTCAAAGTCTTTTCAGATGCTGGCTGGAAGGCAACGGGCACTGGTTTTAACCGTGCGTCCGAGCCAGTCCGCAAAGTGGACATCCAAAATGCAGATGCCGTCAGCAAGCTGTTTGATGAGGTCAAGTAGGGTGGCTTATATACCGCAGTCAAGCTATAGCGGACTAACATAAGACTCAGACCTCAAGTTATCATCCACTGTAGAGCGGCATCTCTACTACAACCCCGAGACCTAGAGCTAACGTGATGCAGGCGCCGCAGACAGACAGCCGGACTCGTGCACGCGAAACCCAGAAGCCGCTCACAGGCTGAACGTCACAGCAACGGAGCTCCTCGCCTCTTGCGCAGCGAAACACGATGCCTTCTTCATCTACATCTCCACAGACTACGTCTTCCCGGGTATCCAGGGTCAAGCCCCGTACAAGTCGACCGACCCTCCCAAACCCACCAACATCTACGGACAGACCAAGCTCGATGGTGAGACTGCGGTCCTCAAATCCCCCAACACGGTAGTATTGAGGGTTCCCGTGCTGTATGGCCCGACCTCTCCGAAGGACAACAATAAAGAGTCGGCGGTAAACGTCCTGATGGACAGCCTATGGAAGTCGCAGAACGAAAAGGTGAAAATGGACGACTGGGCAATCCGCTACCCGACAAACGTGGAAGATGTGGCTAGAGTGTGTTGGGACATTGCCAAACTCTACACCGCTTCACCGCAGCCGGAGAAGCTTCCACGCATCCTGCAGTTCTCGAGTGAAGATCGCATGACAAAATACGAAATCACCCAGAAATTTGCAGAAATCATGGGCCTGCCTCTGGATGGGATTGTGCCCGACAAAGATGGCGGCAAACCGGCACCGGACGGGACGCTGAGGCCGTTTGACTGTCACCTTGACACGAGCGACCTGCAGAAGTTGGGGATCGACATTTCGACGATGGATTTCGTGGCGTGGTGGAGAAGATGGGTTGGTGCCTATCGGCATTAAGATGGTGACTGTAGGAGAGAGCAACACAAGTGAGACGAGGATGCAGACACTCCTCCCAGGGAGCAAGACCCGGCAGCAGTGGTCAGGGCCACCACCACCTGGTCCCTGCTGACATGAGAAGACGAAATCATATCAAAAGGGTCATGGTCGATCGATCTGCCCCAGGATTGAATGTCCACAGACCAGCGGCCGCTGACCGATGTCCCGAGAGTCCAAACAACGCTGCAGGGAAGCCTCATCCTGGTTCCTCAGATCGAGCTCCTGTCTTTGTTCAACCAAATCTGATTCTGCGCCACTCCATACGAAACTTCGGCAGACGAACCCGCACCTCGGGTTTCCCTGCTAGTACATAGATGGCTGCAGTCTCGCTTCGTGACGGTACCGGGGAGCGGCCTGGACGCCCAGCGACAGTTGGATACATGTCCTTCCGACTCCTATCCTTCCGCCCTAGCAATCTTTGGGTGTGCTTGGTGAAAGATAAGCCACCAAAAGAGCGACTAATCAAGCCCTGCCCAACCTCACTGGCCGCTCGCTTTGTCTGAGCAAACCTTCTCTCTCGCTTCAACTGTTTCCCGCAACACATTCTTCCTAAATCAGAAGGTGCCTTAAGTCAGCTACATGTGGATCTTTTTCGGCAACGGAAAGCTGTCGCACCAGTATGCACTCCAGACCTCGTTCTTTCGTGTCCCCCCTCCGGTGAGTTTGCGGCCACGTTCCGGGACTATCCATCCTAAGACCTTGTGGGTGCCTTGTGAAACATCATTACATTACCTAAGACGAGCACCCATTCCTCGACAGAGCTAGCCTTCCCGCAGAGAACGAGACCAGATCGTCCAACATACTTCACGCGCTCCGCACCACTAAATAGATGATTAAGCCTGCATGCATGCAAAGAGACTCTTACTTTCCCTCACCGGACACTTTTCCAGACAGCGACACATTTCATGACTGGCTGGGGACTGTACTCGAAGGGAATATGCCGAGAGATTGGGTGATATATGTGCCTGACAGGGACCATGGACGGAGCAGAGAATTCATCTTCTCAGACCAACCTGCTGTAAGTGTCCAGAGCTGAAGGTCAAGCAACAATGCTCGCCGCGGAACCCCTGCAACATCGGGCTCAGCCCTCGTGGGGGAAGACAAAGCAGAATCTCCTTCAACAGGGCAGCCTCTCTCGGTATCGGCTGGGAACTCTCGTCCAAAGGGACAGTCGACGAAAAGCGCCAACGCATCACTATGCGCCCACCATCGTCCAACCACCGCGCATCCCAGACACTGGCCAACTTGTGCCCGTTGCGACGGCCTCGCAACGAAGTGCGTTCTTCGAGACAATTGTAGCACCCGTGTCTACTCAACAGAATGCTCTACAAGAAGACGAAACGCAAGCAGCAGACACTGTATACATTCCTTCAGGGCTCCTTCGCACCGTGCTGGACACATACAGGCGGGAACTCTTTGCGTCGTTTCCGAGGATGGTCCGAGACCCCGAAATGGAGGTTCTTGACGAGTGTAAGCATCAGTTCCGCCATGTCTTTTTCACGTGCGCCTCGTCGCCGGGTCTGATGTGCAGAGACAGACATCAACATCATCGTCCGAGATGAGATGCCGTTCAAAGTGATACCTGGGGTCCGGGCCGTGCCGGTGTCGTATTTCATACCCCTGTCATTTCAGCATCAGGGTCTATTCGAATGCTCCATGGCAACGGCACGCGGGATGTTCGAAAGCCGGCGGACAGCACCACCCTTCAAGCCAACCACGGCCGTATTCAGCCAACGAGCCCGAGCAATACGGTCTGTCCGTGATCTGCTGTCTCAGCCCACGTCGTTGCAGGATGATCGAGCACTGATCGGTGTGCTGCAATTGATGGGGACACATGTAAGTGAAAGCCCACCATTTCTCGCCACGGCGACGAGATATCTGACAAAGCAAGATCATCACCGGGGATATCGCGTCGTTTCAATCGCACCACAAAGCCGTCAAACAGATGATCGAGCTGCGAGGCGGTCTGGGAAATACGGACGCGCATCGAGCCCTACGGGGCTTCCTTGGAATGTGAGAGTCCATCCGTCCCGCAGGTCGCTTCTGGCGAAACCATCATTCTGACATGAGCTCCCAAGGAACGAAATGTTTGCCCTGATGTTGAAGTACGTGACCAGCACTATGCCCGCTGCTGCACCTGCCCGGACCTTCCCCCAAAGCACAACGGCACAACCTCCCCTCAAACGCGAGGCCTCCTCTGTGAAACATCCCAATACTCAGCCGCCTTCGCCGTCCGCAATACCGCAGTTGAAGCTGGAGTATCCCCGACTGCCCTTCCCAGACAGCCTCAACCGCATGATCTCGCGGCTCCCACCGGGCCTCGCGGCGCTGTCTCTCACGGGGACCATCTCGGCGCAGATGATCGGCCTCCTCGCCCAGATCGCGCCCTGGGCCGCCCTGACGGCGACCTCGAACCCGTCGGCCACGGTCTCCCACTCAGACATCTTCCGCCTCTACTGCGAGCCCATGGAGACGGCCAAAATCGCCCTCTCCATCCTCCTCGCGCTGCCCCCGGTCTCGGCCGAACCCCGCCTCGAACACCTCCTCTGCATCGGCCTGTGCCTCTCGATCCGGGGCGCCCGGAACCAGGCCCGCCCGCCTGCCCTACACATCAGATTGCTCTCGGACTTTGCCACTGTCGCGCGGGCGCTGCTGACCGCACCGACCGGCAACAACAGGGTGCCCCTGACACAGCCCGAGCAGGACACGATCGTGTGGATCTCGTTCCTGGCCGCGTACGGCAGCGGCCACCGTGCGTTCCAGCGCCAGGTCGACGGCCTGGTCGAGCTGGTCCTCCAGACGTATGCGTACGGGCCCGTGGCGCGCGAGTGGACGTTCCTGGAGATCCTGCTCCGCCGCTTCTTCTGGTTCGAACCGCTCGCCGAGGACTGGCGCGAGCTGTGGTGCAGGTGTGCACCCAGGTCCGCGAGCTCGACCACATAGGAAAGAGCATGGGGCTGACTGGCTGGCTGGCTGGCTCACGACCGTGGCTTCTAGGACGAGGACGAAAGGACGCGGAAAAGATGAAGAGAAAGGGGTTCAGGGGATGTGAACATTCTGTCTAACTATGTACTATGCGAGACTGCAGCACGGTGTCGAAGAACATGCAATCTACAACTGATGCGCGGGTTATGGACGATGTACAGTACCTGCTACGACAACTGTGAAATAGCTAGCTCCCTGTACGATCTCACTGACCTTGTACTTTTTGTTGCTTTCTGACAGAATCAAGTCAAAAATGTAGCGAGGACAATTAAGTGGACTCAACACTCAATGAAATGCCCTCTTGATGGCCCTGTCCAGATTACTCCTCTGGCTCGTTGCCGCGGTGGTATGGTGTCGCTCCATCTGCAGACACTGCCACCGCAACCCGCTCCATGCGAGAACCAGGTTGAAGACGCGGTCCCGGTCCACGGGGTGCAAGAGGACTGTCAACTCTGCTGCTGCTGCTGGAGGGTCGCCGCCGTTCCGGAGAACAAGGAACTGCAGCCCCGCGGCCGACCGCGTGTGCAGGTGTTTGAGGTTCTGAAGCGTGGAGGCGGAGGTGGAGACGGACTGGACGTCGACGCTGTCGAGCTTGCGCATCTCCGTGAGAGAGCTGAATGGCCAGTTTCGGGCTTCTTGTCCGCTCTTGGGATAGAGAGTGAGGCCTGTCCTGCGCACGACGAGGCGGGCGCGTCCTCGGACAGTGTCGTACACGCGGAATGCATAGCGAGCCTCTGTCCGCCCTCGATCGCTCTGATCGTCATCATTATCATTCTCATCCTCCGTTCGATCATCGTCATTGTCATCATTGTCGCCTCTCAATTCAAACTCGGTCAAATCGGCGTCTTCCTTTGCGGCCGCCTTCTCCTGCAGCCTCAGCACCGCCAACTCAGCGTGCGTGGGGATGTCCCAGAACACCCAGCGGAACTGCGACAGCAAGAGGCGGTATTTCGGAAAGTTCGTGGCGATCGGATATGTCAGAAAAAACCCGCCGCCGAAGACGAACCAGACCAGTTTGACGCAGAAGGCCATGTCGGCGCACAGCGTGATGAGCAGACAGCAGGAAAAGAAGAAGAGGGTCGCCAAGGTCAGGTTCGGCCGCTCCCAGCGGTGGAAGTTGAGCAGGATTTCGAGGAAGCTCGCCAGGTCCCCGAGCTGGAGCTGGATGATGGGGCCGAGTTCATCCAGGAACGGCTCCAGCCAGTCGTGCTGTCCGTGGCGCTGAATGAGCTCCCCCCAGGCCTGTACACGCGCCTCCCGGTCCACGGCCCGGCTCACACTCTCCCGCACCGTCTGCACCGAGTGGGTACGGAACCTGTTGCGTACGGTGGAGTAGATGATGTAGAAGTAGAGGTAGCCCACGATGTGCTGGGTGTACCAAAGGACACAGTACAGAGCCAGCCATTTCGCCGTCCGACGAGGGGATCGCCACATGTAGATGTGTCGGACGTCGACCAGAAAGGACTGCCAGGGCGCCGAGGTGATGGCGATCCGTTCGATGATGCGCGCGAGGTCTTCGAGGTCGAATGGGGGGGAGTCAAAGTCGTCAATGTAGCCGGTCGTAAAGTCGCGGGTGTAATAGAGGGCCATGTAGCCGAGATATCTTTCCCACGCGAATCTCTCCCCGTCTCTGAATTGAGAGCGGTTGGGACGAGAGACAGGGCGGACGACCTTGACGCGGGAAACATGCCGGCCCAAGATCCAGGCCGTCTGCAGGCTTTCTCTCTGGTGTTCAATCTTGCGGACACGATCGTGAGCTTGGTCTATCTCAGAGGTGACGGCACTGGTGTCCGCATCTGAAAAATCACTCGACACCGCCTGAGCAAGAGCATCGTGGGCATCGAGCAGCTCTTGGTTGTTGTCGACGGTGAAGGTTGGATGACGCTTCCCGAGTTTCCCAGCCGCAATGTGAGTCGCCTTGCTGCGCATGACCCGGCGCGGATGGGTGGCCAGGTACTTGACGCTTTGGAGGTCATCGTGGACTGTCTCGCTCGTCGATCTCTTCGCCTTCGGTGATGAGTTGTGGAGGACTTTCGCCGGATCGAAGGCGGCATCGGAAAAGATGTCCTCTTCGTCATCAGAAGAGGCATCGGCCTGTCCAGGAGAAAGCAGTCGTTTCGACTTTTCCTTGAGCTTGTCTTTCGCGTGGATGGCACGGTCGAGAAGATGTCCAACGTGTTGCTCAGCTTCAGCGACACTGTCACGGGGGCTCAAGGACATGTTAGAAGAACGCTGAAGCCAAACGCTTGAATGATTAGCATAGGTCAGGACCAAAGACCTCACAGTGAGAGCTCCATGTCACGGTGAGCACAGCCTAAGCGACAGGGGCGGCAACATCTGCTTTTCAGCCACAGGAAAGACAGGGGAGAAGTGGCTTAGGACGGTGGGCAACCACGGCAGAAGCCAATATCGGGACATTTGCGGCACCAACCGTCACCATATCCGTAACTGCAACAGTCGATCTAGGCGGTTCTATTCCAAGTTTTTGGTCTGTTCACAACGGGCGCACCGAAAGACGTCGATTGGGTGGGGGGAAGGAAGAATGAACTAGACGGAAGCGAGATCTCGAAAATGCTGGCAGATCGATACCCGCTCACATCCGCCACTGACGATGGCCGAGGATTGAAGGAGCTGATGGAATATGGAAGCGAGCGAAAGAGAAGCGTCGATTGTCGATTGTCGATTTGTCGATTGTAGATCGTTGAGCGCAACTTGATCGTAGTTGACGGGGCGAGTGCTCTGCCGTAGAGATGCTTATATAAGCATAACAGCTACGGCGACGCATTTAAGCGCCAACCTGCAAGACATCGGCAACGACTATCAAACACACACACGACGCAACAACCTTCATTATCTTCCGCGTCCTCAGTGTCCTCTTGTCATCCCTCTTACTTTTGAGAAAATCAACAGCAGAACTGGCTGCACAATGAAGAATGCATTCCAGCCCCTCTGGGGAATATCTTCATTTCGAGGAGGCCATCCTCGTCAACGACAACGACCCTCCCAACACTCAGGGGCGTCTCCAGGCCAGCAAGTGAATCCAACACAGGTGATCGTGTTGACATTATGCTGCCTGACCCCTCACAATAACAAACAGTCTAATTGGGTCTTGATATTGTTCTTTTTCCTATTTATGTTTTTTCACTGCCCTCTCAACCCATATCTTGACTGTCATTGATCAATGCTTGTGATTTCTCTGCTTTCTTTCATGCTTGACACTTCGTTCCCTGTCGCTCGTCACGATAGACATGGACGACAAGCCACCTCCAAAGAAGAGGTCACGCTTCTTCAGTAACGGTAGAAGCAAAGTCGGCAACATCCTGCAGCCATTCAGAAAGCAGTCGCAGGCAGACCCTGACAAATCTGAGGACAACAGCACTGACGATAATCCTCAGCCCAGTCCCAACCACCTCCCGTTACCATCCAACGTCCATACTCCTTTCGCTACGCAAACCACGAGTCCATCTCAACCCCAAGCTAACACCGTGACCTCCGGCCTGAGTGTTTCAAGACCACTGCTCGGAGCCTCAAAGGCAGCTCAGAATGGCGCTGCAGCCGCCAGTCGAGGTCAGAACAATAAAGAAAGCAATCCACCACAGCCAGACGCCACAGGCAGTGAAGCTGAAACCGACGTGGAAACGAGTTCGGACTCGGAAGACGGTGAGCGGGCAGAAGACATCGACGAGAGCGATCGTGAGAATACCAAACCACACACCAACCCCGAGTCGAACTCGCATCCATTAGGATTGAATCAAACGCGTTCAAGGCATCCACGAAGGAACGCCATCTACGGTGTCGAGGCACTTCTTCCACCCGGTTCAGACAGATCGAACAGCCATGGACAACAGGCTGGTCCGAGCTCCACCCCAATCTTTGTCCCTGCGCCCTCCAACCCTCTGGGGAATAGCTATAGCTTTGGCGGTGTCCCTACGAACCCCCATGTCATTCCACCTGGGGGACAATACCCCTTCAACTTCCGTACCGCACAGGCTGCACACGCGCCACCGACCGTGGAACGTGCAACAAGTGATGGGCTGCGGCACCCGCACCCGCACCCGCTGGGCTCTGGCCTAGCACGCCTCGCACAACAAACTGTCCATGCTGACACCGGTCCTCTCCAACAGCAACAACGACCACTGACAACGCCGCCCTCGCACAATGCCTCTGCCACGTATTTGGACGTGGACCGGGATGAAGACGGTGGTCGGCTCCGGAAGTTCCCTTCACGCGCGCCACGTCCCCCTGCCCATCATGGCATCTATGTGAGACCTAAACTCCCGCCTCACCTCGCTGTGAATCCCGACTCGCTTGTTCCAGAACACATGTACACAGCTCCCAACCGCATCGAACACGCCCAGGAATTCGCTCGCATAACCCTCAAACGCAAACGCCCCGAAGCAATCCTCCCCCCGCCCTCGTACGTCTACCAGCGCACCGGCGACCCGAACTTCAACGCCTTCCATGGCTTCCTGTTGTACCCAGAACTTTGCTTCACTTTGGCGACACACCTCCCGGTCAAGGACCTGGTTAGCTTGTACGCGATCAGCAAGGACTTCCATACCATTCTGGACACGCGCTTCACCACGGTGATCCTCTCCCAAGCGATGACCAAGGCCCCCGAAAGTGCCCGGGCGTTTATGTTCCGCAGCTACGCCTACCTCTGCCGCACCGACCCGGCCGCACGCCTCCCTCACCCCAACAGCCGCCTCGCAGCGCTCAACATCCCTCGCCAAATCCCATCCTTCCGATGGCTTAAGATGGTTCTGCACCGCGAAAAGGTCATCCATGAGCTCATGACCGTCTTCGCCGAAGGAGGTATCCCTCTCCCCGGACGGTGCGCGTTGGCACTCAAGAGGCTGTGGTTCATGCTGGACATACCCGACAACGCTCGACGCATCGGGTACGTTCACAACCGGGGCATGATGACCGACCTCGATCTGTACTTCTCGGCGTGCTTCTTCACGAAGCTGGACATGCGACTCAACGACCCGGTGGCCGCCGAGAAGAGAGAGGGGCTGAGGAAACTGCTCCTCGCCCAGCGCAGCTTCACCAAGATCCTGCGCGTACTGAAGCGCGACATCTGGACGACCCGATTCGACGCGATGCGCGAGTGGGTCAAGTGCAAATACACGCCGGCGCCGGACGAGGTCGGGCTGAGCATCTTCGGCGTCCCGGCGCATCGCGTGGGCACGGGCCAGCTGGAGTACTGGGGTCTACGCACCGCCGAGCAAGTCGGCCACCGGCTCGAGGTGCTCCTGCGGCCGGACCAGCTGATCGTCCGCGAGGCGTTCCGCCGCGGCATGCGCTTCGACAAGCATTATCTCATGTTCATACTGTACGGGTACATCCGGCCGGACACGCTGGAGGACTACGAGCCGCGGACGTACGGGCGGCGCATCGGCGAGATCAAGGACGACGAGTACGAGCTGGACGACGTGATCGGCGGGGTGGCCGCGCTCGGTGTCGACGACGAAGGGTTCGATTCCCTCCTCGACCTCGGACAGCCCCGACGGATCAGCAAGTTCACCATTGTCAAGGAGGAGACGTCCAAGCGCGAAAAGGACCTGCGAAAGGCCGAGAAGGAGCTGTTGAAGAGTTGTCACGCGTGGTGGGAGCAGGAGCGCGAGCAAATGCTGGAGCGGGGGCGAGAGGGGAGAGTGATATGATGGGGGGAGTCGCATGAGCAACGCTGTTGAGCTGGTGAATGCTTCCTCCCTCCCTCCATCCATGTGGTCAAGGGCCAGCCAGACTTCTGAAGATGAACTGGTGGTATGTATCACAGCCAGCTGAATTGGAGAAGGCCTGCCAAGGGCTTATTACACTTGGTAGTAGCACTGGAATAAGTCTACCATGTGATGTGCCGGCATTGAGCAGTGCGGGACGATGGGATTTGGAATTCAAGAAAAAGAAGCGAGGAGAAGAATGGGTCCGGTAGACAGACAGACACACAGACCAAGATATCCTCTCTCCGTCCCTAACTCAATGAATGAATCAATGTATCAGAACCAAAGAAATGGCCCCGTATGACAGACGCCCCGCCCTCCCTCCCTCTCCTTGAGAAAGCTACCTGGCTGGGCTTAGGGCAATGGAGGCACAGACAGACAGACACATGCAGAGGATGAAGTAACACATAGGTCGAGTCATAATAATCAATGGATTGAGAATGAATGAACCATGTAATTGTAATTGAAGCACGCACGTACGCACGCACACTACACCCCATGTCTATCTGTCTGTCTATGCAAAAGGGATGGATGGCATGAATGAAAAGATCGACGGTGCCTTATGTCATAGGATAGGATAGAATAATAAGTGGAACGTTATAACGTGGTGACATACAGTAATAAGTAGTATGGTGGGTGTGTGTGCACAAGCCTGGGAATATTTATTTGAATTTTATATCATGTACGTACACACACATACACATCTCTTCTCATTAGGTATATTGTCTGTATGCAGGCTGTCTTTCGAGGAGGGAGGGCAAGCAAGTAAGCAAGGGCCAGGCAGGACAAGCAGGCAGGACAAGCAGGCAGGACAAGCAGTCAGTCCAAACTTGCCCGTGTTGGCAAAAAAAGTTCGACTTCCCACAGGCCGGCTGCCTGTCTTTCAGATTTGGACTCTTGGTGGCGGTGGATGGTGCTGCTGCACGCGGCCAACTCGACATCCACACATCCGCACATACATATGTACATGCGTACACACATACATACGTGGTATCAAGCGCTCTAGATGCAGGGGCCGCCCCGTGGTGTGGTGTGGTGTGGTGTGGTTTGACTTCCCGAGTGTTCAAGTGTCCCATCCAGCAGACGTTGCGTCGGGGTCTGCTTGACATCCTGTAGATCATTCGACAGGACTCTCCCACATGGCCCGTCCGGTACCCGAGGGCAACAATCGCTGAACTTGTCCTCCAGTGGGTGTGGCGTGTACAGTCAACCTCAGTCAGTCGGTAGACTTCTTTCGTTTACCGGGACTTCCTTTATCCAAGTGTTGATCGGCAATTGCACACAGACCCCATATGGACAAGGCCCACATTCTTATCGGGATCTGCAGTGCATTAATTATCCACGGGGGTCAGGTCAGGTCAGGTCAGGTCAGGTGGTGGAAGTCAAGCGACGGCGACGGTGGATATTGGGGATGTCGAGTCAGCATTTAGACTTGTACGCCGCAACGAGGTTGCAGGGCTAGAAGAGATCGAGAGCTCCGCTCTTTGAAGAATGCGGTTAGTGCCGCTCTCCACTCATTTCGGTATGGATTTTGATTCATCTCGCTCCGTCATTATTGCCGCGTTGGGAGGTGACTGGGGGGCATATTGTCGTCCATTATTTTTTGCGTTCCACATTTCAGATAATGATCAGCTGTGCGGCGGCGTTTGCAAATCAGTTCGAAAAGCCGCTGATTTCGCGCCCAACCGAGAATTTCCCTGGGGAGGGGATGGGGTCGCCGTCCCGCTTAAGGCTGTGGTTCGGAGGACTTGATGTCCAGTCTCGCGTCCGACCCGACGAGGGTCTTCGTGTCGGATGATACCACGGTTTTGATGTCGTCCTTGTGCAGCTGCGAGGGACGGGACCCTTCCATTTCTGAATGTGTGTAATCGCCCGGCATCTCCTGTGGAGGGGGCCAGTGCTCATCGCCAGGGGCTTCCACGGCCACCATCACGGCCGACGGCATTTCCACGGGGACCTTCTTTTCGTTTGGAGGCATTTCGGCCGAGTAGGGAGGCACCGCCGGTGTCGAGTCCGCCTCGAGAAGAACTCCATCGGGGCCCAGGTTTCGTCTCTTCTTGCGGTTGTTCCTGACCACCAGGAACACGATCAGGGCGACCAATAGCAATCCCCCCACGGCGGCGGCGATGGCAATGCCGGCTTTGGCGCCCCCAGAAAGACCCGTGTCAGGGCTGGAGGAGGGAGTCGGGGTCGATGCTGCAGTAGACGGGTTGGGAGCTCCCGTAGGAACCACCGAGGGCACGGCGGATGTTGCGACCGACAAGCTCTGGCAGTCGACCGAAAATTGACTGACGTTGGTGGCCGTCATGCAGTTGGAGAAGGGAGCCAGGAACAGAGTTGAAGAACTGCAGTACGGGACATCGCTGCCATATACCGTGACTACCAAAGCGATCAGCTTTCATTCCCGAAATTCGGGCGCTTCCACCACCCGCTGTAACTCACCGGCGCATGTCTGATCCAAACTGGTGACCATGAAACTGAGGAATCCCTGCGAGTTGGTCGGGAACGGGGTACAAGTGCCATCGTCTGGGCCCGTCTTCCAGCTCAAGAATTTCGAGCACTGGCTGTCGGCGTAGAAGGTGACATTGGACAAGGCTATCACATAGTGAAATTGGAGGGCGGACCACACCACCGCGGTGGTCAGGCTGAGGAACTTCATGATAGCAGCAAAGGAAATGTCAAGGGTACTGAGGCATGAAACCAGGCAAAGCAGATAGGTAGAAGAGAAACGAACGAACGTAGCTTGCGTGTACGCAAAGATCAAAAGAGGGACGAGGGAAAAGGGAAGCCGAAGCTGTGGTGTGGGAAGGACGATCACAAGGACTTTTGTGAGCGCCACACCAAGAGTCTTCGACAACAGCAGCGAGGGTCCGGGACAACGGCTGGGAAGGATTCAGGTCTCGCTAAAGGGGAACCCGTGAAACGTCAGACAGAGCACGACATAAGCAGAGCAAGCGAAATGCTCGTTCGAGGGTCGAGGGAAGCGTGGCAGGGAGATTTGGCTGGGGGGTGCTAAAGCCGATCCTGCGACGTCGTGTTGGCGTGACGGGCCATGGCATCTTGGAGTTGTCCGCGATGGATTCAACTATTGGTTGACAGGATCGTTCCCGGCACACAGGCACACAGACGGTGAAAGAGTCGAACGACAGCTGGATGGGGGCGAAAGAGCTTTGGGCCAAGAGGTGTCGCGGTGGACAAAGGGCAAAGGGGCCGCAGTGGGTGATGTGGCGTGTTGGCGCGAAGGATGAATCGAGGCAGATTATTTGATCTCTTCGGGACTGGGCCAGGCACCTACCAGGAACAGGCAAACAATCTCGTTCCTGGTTCCTTTCAGGGGGCGCTGACGAGCTTGTTTGTGGTCGGCCTGGTCAGTGTCAGCCCTATCAGCATGACGAGTCCATAAAAAGGTCGCAAAGGGAACGAAGCGAGGCGAGGCAGATCTTCGGCCGTAGGAGGGAGTGTGGACCGCGTATGAGGCGAGGAGGCTACCTCGCCATGTAGGCGGCAGTGAGGACTACTACCGAATACACTCTGCTACTCTGTACTGTACGGTACCTACATTTGAGCAATGTCTCGAGTAATTAACTAGCATGTGTTCCTTCTCTATTCCACCACATGGTTAGTTTGTGCCGTGTGCCGTGTGGCGTGGCCCGTGGCATCAGACAACCTGAACCTTCATTGTTTGGACCAGCATATGAGGGGGCATGCTATATCCCTCTAGCTTGCTCCTACTCGTCCTAACGTCGGGACTTCAAAACGCCAATTGATTCAAAGCCTTGGGTATCATCACAAGATGTGTGTGTGCTTGTGTGTGCGTGTGTGGCCTTTCTTCTTCCCAATTCGAATCCTCTTCGTGACCTCGTCCAACGCCTTGCTTGCTGTCTACAAGAAAATGCTCCAAGATGAAACCCCCTCGTTCCCCAGGGTCTTCATAATCCCTCAAGATCCCCCTCAAGCACAGCTCGTGCGAACCGCGTGTTTCCCGAGTCTGCGATCCGTCCTCCAATCACTTCTCCCAACTTCTCAATCAGCTGGGCCCGCGTGTTGGCAGCAGACTCTGCGGAATGTCCGTTCATCATGGGGATGTCGTCGTCCACCAATGTCCCGAGAGCGTTCAGAATCGCACTGACGACCTTTTCGGCTTCGGCCTTCTTTATGCTCGACTCCTGGATGTCCTCCTCCAATAGTTCCCCATACGCTTTGACGTTGGGCAGGATCAGCTGTCGAACCACCTCCGCCCCGCCAATGGCTTTTAACCCAAGAATGGCGCCGTAGTGGCTGCCATATGGCTTCTTCGGATCCAGGAACGTCTTCAGGCAGGATCGCGCCAGGCGGGGCTTGAGGCTGTGTGAGTACTTGGAGTATTTATTGCAGAGGTGACCTAAAAGGGACCCAGCCAGATCGCGGAGGTCGTAGTGATCGAGGGCTCCGATGCCCGTGCCCAAGGTGCGTCCGATCAAGCAGGTCAGTACGGGAGGGATCATGGAAGCAACCTGTTATCCTCGTTAGCCGCGGCACACGCAATCGGGGAGGGCACGCACGTAGGGGGTGAGATTGAGTTTGTCGTTCCGGGTCAAGGCATCCGTGACCATCATCATCTGCGTGAGCACGAACAGATCCTTCAAGTTGTGGGTGACCTTTTCCGCCACGAATTGCACGAAATAAGGCACGAGCTGATGTAGACCGGGATCTTCTTTCAAGCTGGCCAGACCTGCTGCTCGATACTCTGGTTGCGTCTCGTCCAGCACCGACCCGCACACCTTCTCAAAATATAATTGTAGTTCTTTGGATAGGATATGTTTGACCTGGGGTTTCGTGGTCGTGGTGTCGGCGCCGCTCATCGCAGCCAGGGCCGGGTTCGCGTTGGGTCCCTTGGGGACTAATTCGAGATTCCTGGCTTCGGTCGATGTTGGGTTCTGAGGGATTGAAGGCTGAACGCCCTCCACCGCCAGCCAGTGGGCTACATTGGAACACACGCAAGTTAGCCAACGCTCGCACGAGCTCTCACGGTCGAGCCACCTCCGTACCTGTAAATGTGACTTCTCTCGGCACCTTGGGGAGGGGCGCGTTGATGAGCTTCTCAAAATCCATCTCTTCATCCTCGACGTAGAACAGCGGCTGTCCAGGCCCCAAGGACGCCTCCCCGTATTTCAGCGGTCGTGTCGACTCGTAACCGTACAACGGTTCGATATCCAGCACGCGCAGTGCTTGCGAGATGTCTTGCGACCACAGGATCGTGCGGCGGGCATGTTTCATGAATTTGAGGGCCTCTTGGAGGACTTGGGAGATGCGGTATTCGACGTCGCGGCAGAGTGCTTGGTTGACTTCCTTGTTCAGGTTCAGGATGCCCACCGACTCGGCCACATCCTTAACCGTGTCCTGTCCCCAAAGAGTCATGTTGCGGTTCTGCGGATCTTGCGCCGGTCGGTGGTCGAGATGGGAGGAGGCCGATGAAGAACTAATGGAAGAGAGAGAGAGAGAAGACAGAGAAGTCTTTATTGATCAGACAGCATCTAGTGAATAAGCGATAACATGAATGGGACTCCTCCAGCTGCGTCGCATGCAAAGAAACTTGTCGATGGCTTCGTGATAAGTTTCTCCTCACAATCGCAGTGGGGTGCGCAGTCTGCACATCTGGGGATCCCCTGGTCAGTGCCTACAGTCGGGACCAATGAGCAACAGTGTTACGTGCTGTACCAGCGAGCAAGCCAGTTGGAGGCACGGCATATCATACTGTATTCACTACACACTCGCATATTCAATACATAGGCACTCTTCTGCTCTACTATCCTAGACGAGCAGCCGCCTCTGAAAAGTCCAGGAGCTGAAATCTCCCCCTCCTTATTCTCCATCCGACACTCGCCATACCAATCTCGCGCCGCTGACTTTCTTCTCTCGGAGCATTTTCAGTGCCTTCTCCGCCCTCTGCAGCATTGTTTCCCCCTCGACAATAACCTGCTCGTTCGCCTCGATAATGCCCCGGGCGAGACACTCGGGCATGATTTCACTTTGCAGATGTTCTGCGAGGAATTTGTTCTCCAAGTAAAAGTGGGTTCGGACGCCTACCGCGTCGACACCTTCTGGCCACTGGACCACCCTCTTCACGTCCATGTCGTAAGTCGGTCGCACTCCTTCCGCCGCGTCTCTGATGATAACTGGAAGGAGAATGGCGACTTTGGTGCCGGATTTGGGTTTGACCATTCGCGAAATAGGCACCACGCTGCCGTTGAGGCTGCCGATACAGTCGAGGATGAAATGGATGCCGCTGGGCCCGGATTGGGCATCCGTGTATGCTACGATCTCCCGTTCAACTCCTGGATCTCGATAATCGAAGCACTGAGCCGCGCCGTAACCGCGTAATTTCTCTTGATGTTTCTTGCTCGCCGTGGTGATGATCTTGGTATATCCATACCACTTCAAGATTTGTAACGCGTATTGTCCCACGCTGGAACTTCCACCCCAGATCAATATCCACGAGTCCTTCTCCCGTGGTGTATATCCCTCCGGTTTCGGCCAGGGCAACTCGAAGCCAAAATCTTTGGTGAAAGTGTGCCATGCAGTCACGAAATTGTTCGGGACTGTCACCGCCTGTTGCATGGTGACATTGGGAGGAAGCTTGCCGAACAGGAACTCTGGGGCCACTGCGTATTTCTGGTGTGCTTTCTCCGCCTGACTGCGCCAGGTGAAACCAAAGACTTTGTCCCCAACATTGAACTTGGTTACATCTGGTCCAGTTTCAACCACGGTACCAGCAATGCCGTCGCCCAATATCTGGGGATGTTTAACCAGAAGGCCGCCGTCGGCTTGGTGTAAGTCGAGGGGAGTCGAAGCGGTCCATTCGCACCGCACTCGAATTTCGTTGGCAGTTGGTGCAACAGTAGGCACTTGATGCACCTCCAACGGAAGACCTGGGCCCACGGTTACAACAGCAGGGTGTGTGCTCATTGTGTATGTCGACTAAAGATGATGTTGATAGTGCTTCTGGGTTCGTTCTAGACGTGTCGTGACAGATATAGATGATGTGGAGGCGTGCTCTAGTATAGAGCCAGACATAGATGCCGGTTGCACCATGGCTTTATATACACAACATGTGAGTCTTGTCGAGCCACCATGTCCAGGAGGACCTTTCGACATGTTGCACTTACCACTGCTTTTTCAGTCTCGATTGCCCCCATGTATCAATCGCAGTCCAATCAGACCAGTGAATCGTGTAACTGGTGGGTTGCCACATTACTAAGAAGCGGAGTAGTACGGTGGATCATACCATCCAAAATTTCGTCCGTTGCCAGGTTTGCAGGGGCCGCATCCACGGCATCGAACACGACTTCGAAAAAAGTTTCTCTGGACTTTTGTTGTGATGAGACGACGTGGCCGTCGGAACATTCTGGGACTAGACTCCAGTAGACGTCTCTTGCCGTACCAAGGAGGGGTTTCAGGATCCATATCGTAGCCGTCCTGAAAAGTAATTATAGCATTCGATCCATTTCTAGAATTCGCGATAGAATCTTGCAGCAACCGTACTCTAGTCATAAAAGTTTCCCGTGGGGTCAAAGGGTGGGATATCTGACGCCATTCTCAAATGCGTGTCGCCTATTTGCAGGAGTTTGCGCACGACCCAATCCCTCTCCTGCCCGGGTTCAAAGACCATCAAGCACAGTCTGAGAGCGAAGATGATGAAAAACGGCCCCAGGAAGGATGATGTCATCATGAAAGGCGCAGTCCGACATATCTCCCGGGCGATTTCTCGATTCTCCATAATGTAAAGCTCATGTTTCTCGGGCGCGATGTCTTTCTCGATACCTTTCAAAATGAGGTTGAGTATGATCATGATTGTCCAATGGCCCACTTGAGTAGACGAAACAAACACGTTGACGTATACATATTGTTTTGGGAACACGGGATCCATGGTTTCGATCGTCGAGAATTCGAGTCCTTGTTTCTTAAGTGCAGCCCGAAATCTCAGATTGA
This sequence comes from Fonsecaea erecta, assembly GCF_001651985.1. Classification (NCBI taxonomy): domain Eukaryota; kingdom Fungi; phylum Ascomycota; class Eurotiomycetes; order Chaetothyriales; family Herpotrichiellaceae; genus Fonsecaea; species Fonsecaea erecta. The sequence continues at coordinate 1,953,970 of NW_017387246.1, read as the reverse complement.
TGGATTTGAGGTTGGCTCTATGCAATCGAGTCCGCAAAAGAAGGGCCTCTTCATGAGCGGCATATTGGTCTGCTGGTAACTGTCTTCGAGCCTCCTCTAGATTCTTGGCATCTCGCAATGTCGTCGGGATGCAGATGTGCTCCAGGTAGAACTCCTCCGCCAGGTCGAAAATTCCCATGCGTTCACTGGGAATTCCACAGGCTCGTAGATCCTCATGAATCTTTTTGGCCATTTCGACCCACTGGGGCTCGGATAGAAAGCAGGCTTCGTCTCTCATGAAGGCTTCAATAACGATGGTGTGACGGTAAGCAAGGTAAACATCCCGATCTAGACCTGATAGATGACGATCTGGGCCACGAATGCGCATCAGGGTCCCCGCACCACCAGCATGGCGCACCCAAGATTGATTGGAGTCCGAGGCAAACATTTCGTAAAAAGACAGCAGGATCGTGGCCGACAGTGTCTCGGTCGACATGCCCGTGGAATCATCCATCAATGACTGATTAAGAAGACGCAGTGCCTTGCCATAGTATTGTCTTGATTCATGCACAAATAAATCCGTCTGCCGCGTTCTGCTTAAATGAACCAAAGAGACGGCGCGAACCGCGGCGTCGAGGAGTTTCGAACCGAACAGGACAGGCAGTTGTACCAGCCAGTTCTGATGGCTCCGCATCTGACGAGGAAGCAACAGTTGGCCATGGCCGCTTAAAGAGGAAGAAAAGGTATTGAGAAGTTGTTCTTGAACTAGATTGGGGGCGTAGATGGGGTCAATGAGTGCCATTTCGAATGGGACGTCCTGGCTGATCGCGCCGTCATTGAAAAGTCCGCCCCATGGAGGTGTTGACATCGACGACTTTGAAAGATCGGCATCAGGATATATCTGGTTCTCTAGAAGGGCAAAAAAGGGATTGCGAGCCGGTAACGCTTCGAAGGGTCGATAACGACGCACTTCGACGTCCGGTGTATTGAAACGCGTGATCAGGTCGGTTGATTCTTCGGGTGATGACTCTGTTGATTGACTGTTGTTGCTGGTAGAGGGCGAAACGCTGTCCGCCCCGATTCCAGACTCTGAATCGTCCTTCTGGCCAAATCGCTTCCGCAATTTGGAACCTTCATCGTAAATCCTCAGATCGGAATCGTAGCCTGGGCAGGGACGGTTGCCTCGGACACAGTTATTGCAGATGGGCCGTGTTAAGTCACATCTAACTCTGCGCTTGACGCATACGCGACATCCTTTGCTCCTCGGGATACCAACCATGCCTAACGTGATTGACCGTTCATGTGGAGGAGGAAGTCGGCTAAGAAGAGGGGGCAGTGGTCTCCTTTTAATGGGAGCGAAAAACCTCTCTGGAAAGCTGATCAGAACGTCGGCGGAGGCATATCAATGCGAGCGACAGTCTCCATGGCGTAAGTCGCAGAGGTGGACGGGATGTGAAAAATGAGAATGGTTGATGCCTGATCAGATATTGATCTACCCTCATAAGAAGATGTACGAGGAGTAAGTAGCATTGAGTGGTTGCCGACAGCGATACGGAGACCCGCGGTAAACGGCTCCACGGCTCACTAGGTCTAGAGACCGCAGTGAAGAAGATCAATCGGCTATGACGACAAGCCTAGGAGCCACAGGTGCTTAGGTACCACCAACGGTGGCAGAGCCACTGGAACAGGGACGAAAACGCCAACCAGCCCTAAGGATCCAGAGAACTCAGGGACGCCTGGGAAGTCTCGTGGCCAGTAAGCGGGCTAGTGGGCGTTTCGGATAAGCCGTTCCAGGCGCCCACCGTGGCGCAGCTTTAACTGAGGAGAGCGCAAGTTGCACACTGCTGTGCCCTTGTGTAGATAATCCCCGCCTGCGCAGCCACACAACCTACAGACGATGCTCGTATCAATACGACTATTGCCTACGTCTTAGATCTGCAGTAGGAAATTGCGTGAAAATGATTGAACAATTCGTTTTCTGTGCTTTCGCTACCCGAATTGCGTCTCGTGGTGCTGGTTTCCTGTTCAATGGACTCAGCTAAGGCCACCCATAGCCCCTGTCTTGCCCTCCCGGTAGCCGGCCCCAGTTGCACCAGTCATTCCCGTTATGCAAGAATCGTCTACGCCAGCCTCAAATCAAGCACCAGGAAAATCGTTGTTGGGCACACCAGAAATGCTCCCGCTTGGTCCAGAGCACTGTTTCACCCCCAGAACAGAGGGCCCTAGCCAGGCTCCTCACCCTATACTTGATATCCCTCAAGCTTCCAGCTCATTCATTGGGACGTCTTCATCATCAGGACCAACGATGGCCTCTGCAACCTTCCACACTTGGATCAAGTTGTCGTCCGCTGCACTGCAGACCACCCAGGGGAGGTTTTTGTTCCACGAGAAGTCGCTGATACGGTTGGTATGTCCTCCGTGCATGAAAAGAAGCTCTGGCGGTCCATCTTCACTGTCTTCGGGGGTCTGCTCCTCGCCGACCTTGGACAAATCCCAGAACATTATCCTTCGATCATAGCTGCTGGATGCGAGAACCGACTCTTCGAACGGATGCCACTCGAGTGTCGTCACACTGTCATTGTGCCCCTCGAGGACGTGCAACTTGTCCTTGAGATTCCGCAGGTCCCAGATCGCAATGGTCTTGTCGGCACTTCCAGTCGCCACCAGAGTCTCCACGGAAAGGTTGAACGCGATGGCATTGATTGCATCCCGATGCTGACCTGTGCCCTTGGCGGCTGCTCGGGTAGTGTCACCCTGTCTCAGGTCCACAAGCTGCATGGTGAGATCGTCCGACACGGATCCTAGCACATTTGGGATGATGGGGTGGAATTGTACGTCGTTCACAATCCCCCAGTGGTGAGTGTATCGCCGACTCTCGTGGAGCAACTTGTTGGTTTTTGATGCCTGTGTGATGTCCCAAAGTCGGACTGTATAGTCTTCGCTGGCCGTGGCCAATTGGCCCGCTTGGTGAGGATCCCAACTGAGACCGTAGCCCTCCTTGGTGTGCCCACTAAGCTCGATCGTAGGGTTAGGTCTTCCTGAGGGCAGGCCGGGAAGTTTGGACCTGTCCCAAATCATGACTCGCCCGTCGGTGCACATGGTTGCGATAACATTCGGATTCTGTGGCTGATATCGTGCCTTATTGACTTCGCCGGGATGGTCAATTTTCTGGACGATATGAAACTTGACTTCAATTTGATTCTTGCCAGACGGACCTCCGCCATATCCGCCAATTTCTCCGGTCTCTTCATTGTAGTCTTTTACATCTGCTTTCTTGCGGTTAGGTAGCTGGACGCTGGCGACTTGAAGGTAGTTCGGTTGGCCTTCAGCCGTATGTGTGCCGATCAAAAGGCGGTGCTTTGAGTAGTTGGTGTCAGGAACCCTGAGCGAGTTAGCCATTAGACAGGAACGAAACACGCCACCGGGTTACTCACGCTGTCACATCTGGGAACCACTGAGTTGTCAGGGTAGGCCAATCTAGGGCTGTACTGAGTATCATATCGTAGAGGAAAGGAGCATTCTTCTTCCACGTCTTATATTCTTCATTGATGATTTTCTGTTCAGTCTCGGCATCTTCATTGTTGAGCTCTTGATCGCTCACTTTACGGTGATCGTGGTTAGCAAATGAACATGCGCTTTGAACAGAGCCGCCTTACTATTCTCGTCGTCCTCCGCCATTTTGTCGTTTGAGGTGAGAAACTCGAGGAAGAGCGAGGAGAATCAGTCGTGAAGTAAGAAGAGTCGGTAGGCGGCTGAGATCGCTTGCGAGTACGGAGTACGGGGTTGGTCTTCTGTTCTCTTGCAAGCTCTTGATGAAAAGACGCGCCCGCCATACTTCAAAACCGCACTTGAACCGACGCGTTAAGTGACCCGGCCCAAAGAAGGCTAGTGCGCCAAGACCTCACCCATTGCCGCCAGATCTTCGACAACCAGCCTCGAGTCATCATCAATTCCGCATAAACATCCATATCATCTGTCCTCATCTCTATAGGAGATCTACTTCCTCTCCTGCGCATCTGCAACCAGCGCCCCTCGCATGTGAAATTCGGGAAGTGGCGACTTGGTATACTCCCTCCTTTTCACCGACATTAGCAAACCTCGTTTGGTTCCACGCCCACCGTCACCATGGGTGTTCCCAAATTCTTCCGATGGCTCAGCGAGCGATATCCTGCGATATCTCAATTGATCGCCGAGAACCGCATTCCAGAATTCGACTGTCTGTACCTCGACATGAACGGCATCATTCACAATTGTACACACAAGGACTCTGACTCCCCATCCTTTCGGATGACGGAGGACAAGATGTTCATTGCTATCTTCAACTATATAGAGCACCTTTTCGGCAAGATTAAACCCAAAAAGCTGTTCTTCATGGCTATCGATGGAGTGGCACCCCGCGCCAAGATGAATCAACAGCGCTCGCGCCGTTTTCGTACTGCTCTCGACGCTGAAAAGGCTCGTGAGAAGGCCATCAAAGAAGGTGTGGAGTTGCCCAAGGAAGAACCCTTTGACAGCAATTGTATCACCCCGGGTACGGAATTCATGGCAAAGCTCACCAAGCAACTCAAATATTTCATCAGTAAGAAGGTCTCTGAAGACGTCGACTGGCAAGGGGTCGAGGTTGTACTGTCTGGCCACGAAGTCCCGGGGGAAGGAGAACACAAAATCATGGAATACATTCGACAAGCCAAAGCGCAACCCGGCTATGATCCCAATGTGCGCCACTGTCTCTACGGACTGGATGCCGATTTGATCATGTTGGGTCTTCTCAGCCATGACCCTCACTTCTGCCTACTTCGCGAGGAGGTTACTTTTGGGAGACAGTCGCAGAAGAAATCCAAGGAATTGGAGCATCAAAACTTTTACCTCATGCATCTTTGCATTGTCAGGGAATACTTGGAGCTGGAATTCCAGGACCTGAAGCAAGAGGGCGTTCTTGGTTTTGATTATGATATGGAGCGAATCATTGACGATTTCATCTTGATGGCTTTTTTCGTTGGAAACGATTTCTTACCCAACTTGCCCAATCTGCACATCAACGAGGGGGCGTTGGCGCTTATGTTCCAAAAATACAAAAAGATCCTCCCAACATTGGGCGGCTACATCAACGAGCATGGTGTGATCAATCTGCAGCGACTGGAAGTCCTTTTGAATGAGTTGGCAGAGGTGGAGGACCGTTTCTTCGAGGCAGAATATGCTGGGGCTAAGTGGATCGATGCGAAGCGACATGGGCAAAATGCAGACGAGCCATTGACGCCTTCCCGTGGACCTCTCAGAGTCTCACCCGAACAAAAGCAGCTCTTCAAGGAGGTGAAGAAGTACTTTGTATCACCTGTCAACAAGGATCCTGCGACAAGACAGCCCCTAACCCTACCTTCCACACTCCCGGCACGCGATCGTAAATTTGTGCAGCAACTCGCGACAGATTTGAACCTGCAGTGGTCCACGAAGGAAGACGGCGACGGCAATCGCTTCATTCAGTTGGAATTCCCAGTCAAGGGAGACCAGGCGGAATCGGACGAGGAAGATGAAGAGTCGGAACTAGCAATTATGCGGGTCTTGAAGCGATACGAAAATGCCAAAGTCGAAGAGAGCACCAGCGAACAGGCCCAACAAGACATGCAGAAGAAGTACGCGGAAAAGTTCCAGGAGTGGAAAGATCAATATTACAAGGAAAAGTTTGGCTGGGGCCTTGAGAATGAAGAGGCACTAAGAAAATTGACGGAAAACTACGTGCAGGGTTTGCAATGGGTTCTTTTCTACTATTATCGGGGCGTTGCTTCGTGGCCGTGGTTTTATCAATATCACTACTCGCCAATGATCTCGGACGTCAAGAGAGGTCTGGGTGCTGACATGAATTTTCAACTTGGGCAACCGTTCCGGCCATTTCAGCAGCTGATGGGCGTTCTTCCGGATCGCAGCAAGAAAATTGTCCCCGAAGTCTACCACGACTTGATGACTTCGAAAGATTCGCCCATCATCGACTTTTATCCGCGAGATTTTGCACTCGACATGAATGGCAAGAAACAGGAATGGGAAGCTGTCGTCAAGATCCCGTTCATCGACGAGCGGCGGCTTCTCGATGCTATGGCTCCTAAAGATGCTTTACTGTCTGAGGAAGAGAAGCTTCGCAACGATTTTGGAGTCAGTCTGAAATTCACGTATGCGCCAGAGGTGGACTACACTTATCCTTCTTCGCTCGTCGGAATCTTCCCAGATCTACCGCATTGTCATTGCATTCAAAACGAATTTGAACTCCCAACCATGGATGGCCTAGAGCCGTACGTGGGTCTGGTGGACGGTGTCAAACTTGGTATCGCAGCTTTGGCTGGCTTCCCCAGTTTGAAGACCCTGCCATTTACCGGCTCGCTGGGATTCCACGGCGTAAATGTCTTCCAACAAGACAGTCGAAACGAGAGCATGATCGTTACGTTGTCAGATACCGAAGCGCGAGCCCGAGTGGAGTACGCAAAAGTCCTTTTGAACAGGCGTGTCTATGTCGGATATCCATTCTTGCAAGAAGCAAAGATTGTCAAGGTTTCAGACGAACTTTTCGACTACGTCATGGCAGACGACGGGGAAAGCGTGCCTCACCATATCAGGGCGGTTGAGCATTCGGGCGCCGAAATTGACCAGTTCCGGAAGAAGGCAGATCGAATTGAAAAATACTACAGCAAGAGACTTGGAATGTTGATCGGCGAGGTTGAATCTCTGGTTCACGTTGAGATGCTCAAAGGACTCAAGAAATTGGACGATGGATCGACTGTTAAGGAGTTTGCCGAGCTTCCAGGTCTGGACACCATCCACGCAACGCAGCTTATAGTCGAAAACGTGGTCAGCGAAGACGTCCGTTTCATTGAGCAGGCAGCTGTGCCTATCGAAGAAGAGTTTCCAGACGGTACTAATGCCTTCTTCCTCGGCGATTACGCTTATGGACGCCCTGTCAGTGTTATCGGCCATGAGAACGGAAAGGCAAAATGCTTGATTGCACTTTCGAAAGCTCGCCAGGTGGAATTCGGGCGTGAGATCGCTCGCCAAGCCGAAAGACTGTCACCATACACGCCTTCATACCAGGTCGCCCAGAGCCTGAACCTGAATCCACTCGCGTTGGCCAAGATCACCTCGTCATTTTCCATCACGGTGGACGGTACCAGAGTAAATCTGGGTCTCAATCTCAAGTTTGAAGCGAAAAAGCTCAAAGTTCTGGGCTATTCGCGCAAGGGTGCTAGCGGGTGGGAGTTCAGCAGGGCAGCCGTTGAACTGATCCAGCAATACATGATCAGATTTCCGCAATTCATTGCTGGCATCCACAAGAACCCGCAGGGTGATATGCTACCTGCAACAGCGTACTTCCCCGGCGACGAGCAGCAGGCCAAAGCAAAAGTCAAAGAGATTCAAGCATGGCTGAAGGAGATCGAATCAAGGAGTTTCGAGAAGGTCCCCCTAGAGGCTGAGCAGTTGGACTCGGAGATTGTGAAGCGCATCGAGCAAGCTGCGGACGAAGCCCTTCGTTCTGAGCCCCCTCCATACAACAAGACTATCGGAGGAGTCCCTCGTAATGGACTTTTGAAGCCCTCGGATGCGCAATGGCGACTTGGAAATCAGAAATTCAGTCTCGGGGACAGGGTGATTTACGTGGCCGATTCTGGCAAAGTCCCGATTGCCTCCAAAGGAACTGTTGTTGGTCTCACTCAAACCACGAGGGAAACTTGGCTTGATGTTGTCTTCGATGTCTCCTTTATGAGTGGGACGTCGTTGGGAGATCGCTGCTCACCCTTCCGAGGATCCACTGTGCCGACATGGTCAGTTTTAAATCTCAGCAATCGACAAGTTCTTGCCTCATCAAAAGCAAGCGCGAACCGACAAACCAATGGCACGGCGCATTCTCCCCTCACCGTGTCCGGTTATGGTCAACCTGGAATTGGCGGCCAAGCGCAACTACGCCCAGCCGGTACGCCTCCGGCGTTGAGAGGTACATGGCGGGGAGCCGTATCCGGGCACCAATTGAATGGGCGAGGGCACACGAATGGCATGGCAGGTCGAGGCCAGATGACTGGTATCTCAATGCCAATCCGGAACATGACGGGCTCACCTGCCAACGGTCACCAGGGCAATGCGACAAATGGTCAGCGTGGCCGTGGTGGCCGCGCATCGATGGGTCATGTCAGTGCTCGAGGAGGGTACACGATCGTTGACCGAGGAGATGCTCAAACTGGTGTTATCCAGAACAATCCTAACTTTCGGCCCAAATCGCAGAACAACGTCCCTCCACCTGCCACCTTGAACAATCCTTCCACCCCACGGGGCCGTGGTCGAGGACGAGGCGGTTCGTCTAGAGGAGGACGAGGAGCAACGCCGCGAGGAGGAACATGAGTTGATAGCGCCTACCGATCTGCAAACCTGTATGATTAGCGAAGGTTTTTCCAGTCTTGGACATATGTTTGGTTTTGTCTTCAAGGGCATGTGGTGACCCACGCTGGCGCCACGCGAGATATTAGTGAGTAAAGGGTTTCAGTCACACGGAGGAAGCCGATGTTATCGCTCCAGTTGAATGCAGCGTACCGGATGGAGTCGAGGGCGGCTGGGTCTTCCCGAGCAAAGCTAGCAATCCCTTGCACTGCAAGCTCGGTATGGCAATGCAGCGCCCCGCAGTCCGAGTGTCCAGCATTCCTTCCTTCAATCGACCGAACCGACTGCCACATGCTCAAATGGAAAAGCGTTCGAGATACGAGATTGCGACAACGATCGCCATGAGAAGCGCGACTAGCCCGAAGAACAGCCATAGATGCGAATTCTGGGACGGTGACATCGACTGTAACCATGTCCAACCATCGCCAGTTCCTTCCCGACACTGGGGTGTCCTGTGTTTGCCTGTCTCTTTGCGAGTTCTACATTTCCCTCCCGGACGATTGTTCAGGTCCGACGCTTGAGATGCACGTCATCTGATGGGCCGGTTTGCCTTACTAACTACGGAGCAGGACTTTCCCGTTCCAGCTTTCGCGACCTGGACAGGACCCCGCCTTGTGCTCATGTGCTTCGCCGAGAGAACAGGTTCACACTCACCCGAACCCCTTCAACCCGGGCTGCATACCCCCCGTTCCTACCGGGACAGAGTGACCCCTCTTTTCCCGATGGTCCTTATTGATGCTGATTTGATACAGTCGTTGCGTTCCTGGCTGCCTCTCCACGCCAGGTTGGGGGACCACGTCAGATCTGTTCGTCAACCCCTCTACCGAGTTCCTTGCTACCCTTGCTACCCCCACGCTATAAACCGTCAGACGAGTTTTCTGGCTGTTGGGCTATTGTTTCCAACATGAAGGTTGATGCCACCATCCCCACAGTCTCAAACCACGGTGAAATGCTGCGGTGCCATCACCAAACCGTTGCCGAAGGAGTTTAACGGCCTGTTCTTTCGAGATGAAACACATGACCCCAAGCTTTGACGTCGATAGACCCTGTTCAAACTGTTCGACACCCTCTGTGACCAGCTAGCATTGGGGTTCCGTTGTTCCTGGTTGGTTAGAGTGCGGAATGCGACTTCCGACGCACGAACCATGCATGCTGTGCGACTCTACTATCAGCTCCCACGACTCACAGAAATCCGGGATTCAGATCACCAAACTTATTGACATTGAAGAAGTTTTCCATCTCTCCCCCATCTGTTATCTCATGAACTTAATCAAAGCATTGGGCTCCGCAACAATCCCTTTACCAATCAGCTTAATGCGGCGGTCCGACCCAGGATCACGCTTTCTTGCTGTAACAGGCGCCCTCGCCTCCATTTCTCGCATCATCTGACTTTGTGGATAATATCTCTTTCCCCCCTTTCCTGCCTCTTTTCCCATCGAGCCCTGGTCAAACCTCACAGTTCTCTGGCAGACGAACCACCATGGAGATTGTAATCATGACTTTCTATCGACCCCTCCCGATTGTCAAGTGAGGTCGGACCCGCGGCTGGCCCTGGCCAAGGCGACCTCCAAGCCTACACACAGTTGTCTTGTTTGTGTCTTCCTTCTCTAAGTCCGAAAAGAGTTATTGAACCCTGAGAAAGGCCCCAAAAGAAGGCTGCGCCACTTCGAGGCCTCATTGGACCACCCAACAAGGCGCGAGCCTGATACTTTGACCGTTTGCCTACAAGCCTGTAATCGTCGTCCTCTTTTGATCAGAAGCCAAATGATGCTAGAGTCTAGACAGCATCAAACATGACGGACTCGATGAACCTGATCTCAGCTCAGATATCCTTCCTGGTGAGTCAATTCCGGCTGTTGTCCTGAGCATGTATATGAAGATGCAGCGAGCATCAGGCTCTGCCTAGCCTCGCTGAGGACCAGCCTTTTCGAAAATCTACATCCGCTCATTCCTCTCCTAGGAGGCACATCTCGCTCTGATCCACATCCCCATTGAATTGTACGCCTTGTCCCTCCAGCCCATTCTCCGTCTCCTGTTTGGGGAAGACCACGATGAGGACGCCGCAAAGATCTCTTGGACCAACCGCCATGACTTCCTCAACATCTCCATCACTGCAATCGAATGCTCCATCATATGCTCGCGACATCTCGCCGACCGGTTCGTGCGCCCGGTCGCCGACGTTCTCAACAAACTTTATGCCAACAACAAGAAGGGGAAGCCCAAGGGGGAGATCCAGATCGGCAGTGAAGACTATATCGTCATTCAGGTCGACGGACAGGGCCTTGATGCTGGCCAGAGGGTGCTGGAACTGACATCGCCGTTGGCAATGGCTGGAATGTAAGCTCCCCCAACCGTCTAGTTTTTCCTGTCCTTTTCTTGTGTTGTGAAACTCATCCGGTCTCATGATCCAATTCATTGCAGAAGCATTTTCTTCATTACGACGTATTTCTCCGACTATATTCTTGTTCCTTTCCGGTCGCGGGGCACCGTCACCCGCGCCCTCCAACAGCGGGGCTTCGTCTTCTCCAAGACGGCCGACGCCTTCGTGTCACAACTGTCGCCATCGTCTCCCACCCTGCTCCAGGGCGGCGGTGCGAGATCGCCATTTTACGACAACTCGGCTCCCACCACCCCACCAGCCAAGGACATCCCGGAACTGCAGCTTCGTACGTTCAAGAAGCTCAAGCAGAACAACATCAGGCCTTTTGTCGACGGCAACATCCGTCTCGCCACCTGCGCCGGCAGCCGTGAGTACAACGTAGCGAACGATGAGCGTCTCAAGAACGACCTCCTCCAGGTCTTACTCGCGACGGCAGCGGCAACACCACCGCCAACAGGCACCTCGGGACAGCCTGCCACAATATCATCAACCGTGTTCGGCATGGGCGCGAGTCCGGCACCCCTCGAGGCGCCGACAGCCGAGTTGGACTTTGGCGCCAAATTCCTCTCCCTGACCATCACGTCGAGCGAGCCCATCTCGGTCCTGTTGGAGCGCCGACTGCTCGACCGGCTCGGCGGGTCGCTTTTGGGCGCCAAGTCGGCCGATGACGTCCTGATCCCCATCACTCTTGACCTGCGAGACCTCCCGCTCGACGCCACGGGCATTGTGTGCGGCGTGGCCGGGCGGTTGGCCCAGGGGAGCACCGATCTTCCGGACCAGGAGGTCACCTTGGGCTTCACCCCGCGCGCCCCGAGCAGCAGCATGACCACCGAGATAGCCCACGCTCCCGACGAGCCCGTCGAGATCTCCTTCCTCAGCACCGCCCGTGCTGGCACCGTGATCGTCCGCGCCTCCCAGCTCGAGAAGGCCCTCGATGCCCTTGACTATGGGATGATGAGGGTTGGCGATACGGACAGACCGTGACGTGAGCTTGGTCCTGAAGTGAATTGGCATGACCGATAGGGAGTTCACATGTGCCAGCGATCTGAGCCCACGAGGGACAGAGCAAGAGCAAAGGCGCCGAGACGGAAGAACGGAGAAAACCCGAAAACTGGAACCAAAACCATAAGCCACGGTTTTTGCGGCCATATCACTATACCTCTCTCCCTCTTACATCTGCATTCATGACATTGGGGAGATAAAACAATGGTCGGGCATTATGGACAAGGAAGAAAAGAGTGGGGAACAGGAGAGGAGGCTGGACCACCTCAGGTGTAATCCAACCCAACGAGCATTACCTTGGGCATGAGCATGGGCATGGGAAATTACGATTGGGTGCTTCTTCGAAAAGAGGACACGACGAGATGCTCCAAGACGAGACGAGACGGGAAAAGTTATACTATCTCCTTATATCCCTTTTTCTCTCTTTGCGTGTGTGTATGTACTCCCACTCTTTCTCATTTCTCGCCGGCGCGTTTGGGACAAAAAGGCTTCTTGATCCAAGATGGGAAGAAAATAACAAGGAAAAAGGGCCGGATATACTTTCAAATTAGTATTTATCGCAATAACCCCCTTTCAGGCATACTCTATCATCCTGCGCCGTAGATCTTGACCACGCCGTCAGCACCTCCACCAGCCCAGAGACTCCGCCGTGCCTGCGCCTGGCTGCCTTCTCTCCATCTCACCACGCTCACCACTCGGCCAGAGTCGCTGACTTGGACTCTCCCGACGCTCTTGCCCGAGAGGACATCCCAGGCGCGAACGTCCCCATCGCTTTCGCTTCCACTGAGCACTAGGCTCTCGTTGGCGCCAAGACAGCTCCTCAACCGGAGACCCTCGTTCTTGTACCCTTCCCTGGCGTCCTCGGGAGGGAAAGCCTTCAGACACGTCCCGTCTCCTCGATCTATCAGTCGGATCCTGCCGTCGAGGCACCCCACCAGGATTGTTTTGGCATCGCGCGAGACGTCCAGGCTGGTCACGCTGCCGGGCATCACGTCCACGGCCACTTTGCCCGTGCGGATGTCGTAGGAGCGCACCCTACCATCAATGCTCCCTGCTACAACCTCGTGTCCGTTCCCGGGCACTACGACACTCGAAATACCGTCTTTGGCCTCTTCGAGCACCATGAGTGGTCGTACGTCCCGGCTCTTGACATCCCACAGTCTCACGCTCGTATCATCGCTCCCACTCACGAGCACTCCGTCCCCGTCCCCAGCAAACTTTACGCATGTGATCCGGCTCGTGTGCCCCTGCGTGGTATTATTCCCAAATCTCCTCAGCGTGCCGTCCGCAGCCTGGACGTCCCAGAGGAATACGGCACGGTCGCCGCCTACCGATGCAAAGGTCTGGTTGTCCTGGGCGCAGTCGATGTCGAGAATGGGGTAACCATGGGCGGCGTACTTCTGAATCGGGACGGAGGGCGATGGTTTCTCTGCGGACGGCTTGGACGGCTCCGTGCGCGTCAGGTGGACTTGTCGGTCTGAGCTGCCGGTGAGGATGTAAGTGCCGCCGAGAGAGGAGAAGGTGATGGCGTTGATGGGGCCGGCGTGCGAGGAGATGATGTTCACTAAGACCGAGGGCAGTTTGGGTGGTGAGGGGCTCATGATGGCGCTGGCGGCTGGAGACGACGCTCTAGGTTATGGCAATGCATGCGAGACATTCTTTGGAGGTTGATGGTATGAGAGAGTCGATGAGCGAGGGGTATAGTGAAGGAGACCTTACCGTCAATCGAGGCGTCATTTGCATTGTCTACGTATCTGTTGAATCTCTAGTAGTCGGGTGCAGTGCCACAGTGTTTAGAGCACAATAGGCCAGCAAGGACCATCAGTTGTCTCTTACCAGACTTTTACAGTCACTTTGATATCTCAACTGCGCCCAGCAGCACCACCCTTCGCGTGGCACTTGACGCTTCACCGTACAATCAGGCACCAGTGGCTTCAGTGACTCTTGGCGGCCACTAAGCCTTGTTAGCGCCGTGCTAAACCGAAAAAATTTCTGTGTCTTGGCATCAACTCGTCCTCTCTCCGACTATTTATACCTCGATCTCTCTGCCATCTTTCCTCCTCTTTTTCTTTTTCTTTTCTCAGCTCTGTGAGTACCAACACTCCTCACCCCCTACACTTGCAATGTCCTTTGCTAACAATGTGTCTCAGCTTTGCCAACTGGCTTAGATCAAGTGTAGTATCTGTTCTTTTCAGTTTAATCTCTGAAACGACACCACGTGTGTCTGACTTTGATTAAATTTATTTTTGCATTCGCTCAAAACGCTCATGCTTGCATGAGTGTTGAGAGCAAAGTGTCCGAGGCCTTCCACTGCCGCCTTGTGACGCGAAACAACCACTTTTCATCGTGGAGATCTTTGCCTTGTGCAAATCCTTGGAGAAGAGTTGATCTGTTTTCTGCTCAAAACATAGGAGAGTGACGGAGAGGCAGGCCGTTGGAATTCACTCTCCCGTCACCGCTGCTCAGGTTGCGCTCACCGAATCTCAGAGCTGCTGCCTGTGAACAGCAGAAACCTTCCAATTTTACAACGACATGATGAAGCGAGAACTTGATTCACTCCCTTGTTGATGCCGATTTCAAGCCCGTGAATTGGTGCCACTCTTCATCCAAGCATGACTGCAAGACATCGTCAGTTTTAGGGCTGGCATGCCACTGCTCTAAGACATTAAGAAAACTTACCCTCCCAATTCCAATCTTTCATGACGGCTAACCAATGCAGATCTCCTCTTACCGTGTAGTCGATAAATCCTGCTCTCGTCACTGGGTCTATGCCCTTCTTGAACGCTGCCGAATCTGGGAAGTCGGATGCCAACCGAGGGCGTGCTCCTGTGTCAAACCGAGTCGTCTCTTCCACGACTGACCTTGGAAGACCAGAGTATGCACGACTCGGGGAACCGTCCCTAACTGCCCCAACTGCAATCGACGCGGAGCGGCACGGAGGCTTCCCACACACGATCCCATACCGCGTTTCATATTCGTCCCTCCGTCGCCACACCTCTATTGTGATTTCTCTGCATCGGTCTACGATTCCTGTGATCATGCGTTTGGACATGAGATCCCAGCGTTTGCGTACCCAATCCCTGTCATCTTCCTCGAAGGCTTCGCATCCTGCTATCATGAGCGGGAATGTGTGCACAATAATCGTACGGGACGACATCGGTATGGTTGCGAGAAAGACAAGACATTTTGATGCCAATTCCCATATCGAGTGCACCCAGGGAAGTTCAGGGACTGCCTGGCGGAGGAGCAGCAGCGACGCCCATCGGTAGGCTTCTGCTGTCTGGATCGAGTTGGTGATACTGAGGCTGATTGTGGCTCCGCCCTCTGAGTCCACCCGCGGAGCCCAATCCTCGATTGCCATTCTCAATTCTATCGCCCTGGAGATGATCGCTGGGGAGTTGCGCTTCTCGGCCCTCCTTCGAACACAGGCCACCAGTTCGGCGAGCTGACCGATCAACGGGAAAAGTGTGATCGCGCAGCCCATGAGTGGGTCCAGTTGCTGTTCACTGGGGATGGCGCTGCTGAGTGACGTGCAAGCGGTCATGAATTCGGCGTTGTTGACGATCTGAGGCTCCATACACACCAAACGGGCAATAACGTCCATGTACAGACATGTGTTTGCCAGAAAGCTCAGACGGCTCACGTCCCGTGCAGCTAGCCTCGACGTCAAGTGTCTGGAAGCAGCCTGTCGGATGAGTACCTTGGCACGGTTGATGTGACCCATTCCTGTCGACGACCTCTGATGGTCCCATGTTTCGGCAAAGCCCAGTGCTAGCCTGGTCGCAATCGCCCCTTCTAGGACCATATTGCCGTTGTTCTCGCCATTGACGAGAGCTTTCTCACCGGATTGAAAATGCTGCAATCCAATATTCCGCAATTGCGACTGAGTCCTGCACATGTGCAGACAGGTCATTGCAGCGAGCGCGTGGTAAAGTGCAGGACAACCAGATGCTAATGGCCACACCAGCGTTCGCCATGGATTTTTGGTCTCGTCGTCCTTGATCGAGAGAATGGCGCATGTCTGCTGCTCAAAAAGATGTCGTATCATTTCCGGAGAACCACTTGGAGATTGAGGCTGTCGATATAACACTTCAAGGCTGTTATAATTTGGAGAATAGTAAGATGCCACAAAACTTGCAATCAGGTCGGAAGGGGCCTCAGTTGATCGTTCAGACTCATCAATCGGCCAAACGAGGTCTCCAAAATCTTCCTCCGGGGCAGCCTGCGTAGGATCCAGCAAGTCATCAAGCCCGGGAATGTCCCAGTCAAAATCATGATCGATGTTCAACCCGTTGCCGTCCACTTGAAGGAGTAAGTTGTCCGGCTGTGACCAGTTGTAAGCAGCCGCATCTGCTGTGGAGATCGACAAAAAGTGGTAATGGTTGAGAAGGCCAGTCGGTTGGTTGTCGCCAACAGTGACTTGAGCATTGAGATGAGTGCTGACCGACTCGGCTGTTCCTCTGAGTGATGTCGCTCTTTGATGGCCTGGCTTCAATGACCGTATTCCCAGGGCTCCTTCATCCACTTGGATTTTGTCGGATGCACCCTTAGGCTGCCCGGGCTCGTTGGTTCGAACGTCACCTCCCACCACTTCATTCATGGGTCGACTTTCTACTGAGATCGCTGCTACTTCTTGGTACGGCCGCGGTCTCTGGGACGCGACCTCACCCTTGAAGCGTCCATCACTGATCTGGCCGAAAGCTTTCCATCTAAGAAATTTTGGATAACCGCCACAGGTGACTCCACGACGGGCACACTGTCGACACGTTGGCTTTTCCTCGTCGCATTTTAGGCGCCTCGCCTTGCAGGTTATACATCCTAAAAAGGCCACTCAGTGATCGTTCATAATGCAAGTTGCCAAGATTGTGTGTCGTGTTCGTGCAATCCCAATCTCAGTGCCAGACCGACGGCCTGCCGGTACAGGAGCAGCTACGTACCATTACGACTTTTTGGTTGTTTGCGTCTCGATGTCCCCTCACTGCCTCTTGCCTCAACAGTCGGGTTAGAAGACGAGAAAGGAGAGGTGCTCTTCGCCTGCAGGGTAGCAAGTTTGGGCATCAGAGACGCGCGATGCTGGGCTGGGTGGACCGTTTTGAAGAGCGCAATGGGCTTCCCAGTATACTCAGAGCGAGCAGCGGTTGCTTTACAAAGAATTCGGGATGGAGTGACGACAAAACAGCATGGATGGCATATGGAGGCTCACGGTGTTCATGCCCCTCGATTCTCTTCGAAGAGCCTGGATACCCTATAAGGAGAGGGGAAGTTCCGGGAGCTTAGCAGTGGGGATTCCAAGTCCCATGGTGATTCCCAATGGTTATTGGCACTTGTGCTGTCCCGGGCCTCAGGAGGGGGAAGAGGGGGCGTGGACATCCTCGAAATTGACGACCTGTGATGGATCGAGCACATACACCCAGCCTTGATGAGCTATTCTCACCATTTCTTATTCTTTCAATATTGAGTGAGGAAGTAAGATGTTGGCCGTTTAAGACGACGAGGTCCCAGAACACATGGTCGGATTCGAAAAGCCACTGCCAGCCTTTTGAAACTCTACAAGCAGGGTGCCCGGAAGGATGTCCTGAACAACAGAGTGGTCTTATATCTGTGTACCTGTCACTGTTTGACAGCAAAACTATCATTGGTTCGCCTTCTCGAACACTCCATACAAGTCCAGCGACGGATCCTCGTTGTCGACCACCCCGAGGACCGTTGAGGGTTTCTTGTACCCGAGAAGGGACAGCATCTTGTCACTCATCGTGAGCACTTTGCTTCTGGGCACGGCCAGAAACTGATTTTCTTCCGTGCGCAAGTTGCCCCGGATGAAAAACAGCCCGTGGACCTTGCGCACCTCGTTCGGGATAGTGTTATGGCCACCGCCATGGTAGCAAGAAGCGAGAAATATCAGCGCAGAGCCCGGCTCCATCTCTATATATGCGGCTCTGTATCAGCCGGTCTTCTCATACGAAGGATATGGCTAGTAATTTCCCATGCGGAAAGGTTGTAGGGGACACTTACCGGCAAAGCAGACTTCGTCCGTTCGTGGACGTCGGGAGTCGTCCCATTTGTGAGAACCAGGCACGAACATTGTGGCACCATTCTGGCGAGTCGTCCGGGACCCAGCAATCAGACATCCAAACTGGCTGGCCTTTTTGAGGTCGAAGTTCCCTCCGTGCCGGATCCCATGCACGTTATCGTCTCTGTGCAACCTTTGCCGGGGGGCACCGTAGCCTATGTAGAATGTGATGCTGATGCTCAACAAGGGGTCTATGATGTTCTCTTCGACAATTTCTTCGCGGATGACCTTGAACTTCTCCTGCAGGATAGACGTCCGCAGCTCCTCCAACACGGGGGACTCGCAAATCTTGGCTATGGTGGGGGACTTGCCCACGAGACCGGGAACAGCCAGCGTTTCTTTGGGGATAATTTGCAAGGCGCTCTTCTCTGTCGATCGGGTTTGTTGCCGATGAGCTTCGACGTCGCGATCAATGGCTGCGATGTCTTCTGCTGTTGCAAATCCGGTGAGAATCACGCCACCATCCCGTTCGATGATGCTGAGTATTTCCTCGATGGGGGCGTTCGCAGGGATCGAAGCAATGGAGATGGATGGCTCGTATGACGGATCAATGGGCTCTGGAGGCCCAAACATTGAGATCCCCATTTCTGTGTGCGCTCAGGAGATGTTTTCGATGAAATCCCCCAGAATGTCGCGGATAACTGAACTGTAGAAGTAGATCCGGGACGATCTCTTCATTATAAAGAAGGGTTTCCATCGTGAAAGTCACAGTTGAAACCAAGGTTTGCGACTGCAAGACCGGCACTGGACCTGAAACTCTCCTTTCGGGCCAGAATGGAGCCCAGATGTGAGCGACGCCCATGACAAGACAGCAGAGCATCCAACCATAGACTCCAAAAGGCGTGGGACTTTGTTTCCTCTTTCGTTGCCTCTCGGGGATGTGCGTCTCTGGAAGATCACCCAATCCAAGCAGGGCAGGCGGGGCTATAGAGACTTGATTGCCGCAATAGGAATGCTCTCAAGATAAACGAGGACGGTCCGATAGCCAGTTCTGTCTGCCACAGTCGAGATACGGATGTCACTTATCACACCGTCAGGACAATGATAAAATTCCCATTGAAGAATCACAGCATCCCGCCCCTGACTTGGATTCAGACTCGACAGACCGAGATATAAGCTGTATTATCTCCTATCTAACGCCAGGAAGCAATCACCGCAATGGCCATGGCGGAGGTCGAGGTGCCTCCTGCAGTGCATACCTCCAAGATCAGGCCGATCATCAGCGAACATCTTCGCCACGCCAGCACCAGGCCGCGCACGACCTTTGACCCTGAGAAGCATTTGGTGTACTGCGAGGATCCGAAGGTGTTGATGCTCAAAGACATCGGGCTTCCAGAAGATGTGGGCATCTCCCCCGTTGCCATCTCCGAGCCCTTCCCCTTGTTCAGCGAAGAAGCCATCGGCCACATGAGGAGTGAGATTTTCACAAACGAAGTCTGGGACAACTGTCTGTACAGCACCGATTTCGCGGGCTGCCAGCTCAGGGGCCACTGTCCGAAGTAAGTAAGAAATACCTTTCTCTAATATCTCTCTGGGTTGATGCCTGTAATACCGAGCTTGCTGAGTTTCTGTCTTCTGTGCTGGCAAGGTATGCCCCGTTCATGTACGACGCGTGGAAGAACCCCACGACATTGGCCATTGTGTCGAAAATCGCCGGCGTCGACCTGGTCCCCGCCATCGACATCGAGATCGGTAACATCAACGTCTCAGTCCAAGATCCCCTGAAGAACTACCGGAAGCAAGAGGGTCAGTCGGAGGACGACATCCCCGTCACCAAATGGCACGTCGACAGCTACCCGTTCGTGTGTGTCGTGATGATGAGCGACGCGTCGCAGATGGTTGGGGGCGAAACGGCGATCAAGACCGGCGCCGGGGAGATCATCAAAGTCCGTGGACCACAGATGGTAAGCGTGTGGTGTTGAGCCTGTAATCATTTTGCTCACGGGGTCAAATAGGGCAGCGGTGTGGTCCTTCAGGGCCGGCACATCACACACCAGGCACTGGCCGCACTGGGCGGAACCGAGCGCATTACCATGGTAACAGCGTTTCGCCCGAAAGACGCCCTCACCCCGGACTCCTCGGTCCTCACAACCATCCGGCCTATCACGAACCTGTCGGACCTGTACTTCCAGTGGACGGAGTACCGCGTGGAGGTGTTGCAGGAGCGTCTGCGGGTGATGTTGGACGTCCTCAGGGAGCAGCATCATGCCAGTCAGCCGACGGACGCCGTCAAAATCAAGGAGTTTCTTCGGCAGCAGGTGGACTGGCTCTCCATCACGGACAGGGAAATTGTCCCGCAGTAAACTTTTTCACATGTGATGTTCAAGTGAGCGTGAGGAACAGAATAGAGTAGCCGTCGAGCTTTGGGAGCGCTGACTGGGGGTTGGAGGAGCACACCAATAGAGGTATGTTTGCATTAGAACAGCAGCCTTACGTTCGGCTCACCAGGCACAACTTATCGTACCCATGTCTGAATTGAGAAGAATGAACGTGGAATACCAATCGGAGGGCCAGATTGAGGTTGGACTTGACTTCCTGATTCAGCAAATTTCTCTGCTGCGGCGGCGGATGAGGCCGCGCAGATGAGGCGGAGGCCTGTCGTCGATTGGCTGAAGCTCGTCCAATGCAAGGCAGAGTAGTCGCCTGTCTGTATGCATGATTTGACATATACATTCTGATGACTGGGTAAAAGGATTCGACGGAATTGGGAGAGAGAGTTTCATCTTTCACACGGGCGGTTTTGGACGCTGTGGTCCGCCCTGCTGAAAAGAACCTAGTCATACAGCGGACCATAAGGACCGAAACGTCCATGACGCTCACGACCGCACTTACTGGTCCCTCTTGACCCTGGATAACCAGTATTCGGTTCGTTGGATGCCTTGTTCCGGGGGCGAATTCTCCGTCGAAGTGCTCACCTTCCAAGACTAAGGAACGAAAACTTCTGAACGACGCCGCCACACACGTACCGACAAGTTCGGAAACAGCCAACTTGGTCGAGCGTTCCCACCGATGACGTCAATGAGAATGAAGGCTTCAACTGGGCGACCAGGATTGAACCCTCGGTACTCCTGATGGAGCGAGTTGCGGTGTGGTGGGAGTCTTATACTCTGGAAGCCGAACCCCGGAGAAATATATTGTGCCCTCTCCTATGTCTGTCTGTGTTATATCTACCCTTTCAAAAATAGAAGACTCTCGACCCCTAAATTAATGTCGAGGATTTCACAATGGAATTCAGGTACAGGAATATCTTCCTAGCCCCCTGAATTCGAGAACTGAAGCCAGACTAGGACAAATCAAGATGAAAATGGCTCCCACTGGGCCGAAGTCATGTCCGTGGCTGAGCATATTAGACGCCGTGCGATCCAGGTATGAGACGCTGTTGAAGTTCCGGACCTGTCGGTTACTGTTCGTTCTTGCTGATGCCATATGTCAAGCAACTGCTAGACCTTTTTGAGAAATATAAAGATATAGATGGGTATCCACCGTTATGGGGAGACGAGGTGAGTTGCCGACGGACAACATACGAGAAGTGAGACTCACGGGCATGCCACCAGATCGAGTACCAACTCCTGGCGTATGATGATTCAAATCAGCGCGCAAATCTGCTTCTGAAACAGAAGGAGGTGCTCAACACTCTGGAGAGACCACACCGAGATGTTAATGTGGCCTGCCAAACTGCAACAGTCTCCAGGTATTATTCTCCAGGTCTCCTCTGAGAGCGCAATTGAATCTTACGACAGCCAGTGGAGATCAAACCACCGCACCGGAATTCCAGCCAGAGTTTGGAAGTTTCATGGTGGAGGCTACACCGGGAGAGCCATATGACAGCAGCAGCATCAAGAGTTTGTTAAGTGTAGAACCAAACATGCGAAAACGGTGAGATCGGAGCGGCTCACTTTATAAAACATCAGTTGACATCATGACCCCTAGGAGGCGAATGATACAAGCTTGTCTTGGTCCAGGAGAAGCGGTCGTTACCATGCCAGGCTTTCCACGCCTGGGTGCCCCTGGTCTGTACACGGAACCAGCATTACCGACTCATGGACTTTTGCTCCGATCGCAATTTCTTCCGGATGGATTAATCAGCACACATGAACGCTATGGCACAATTCATGATAACATTGACGCGCGCCGTGGAGGGCGCCCGTGCAAGGTCAAAATTCCGATATATAGAGACAAGAACACGCCTTGGCCTTGGAAAGAGTCGCTACAATTTCCACACCAGAACCATGCCCAGGAGGACGATGCAAGGCAGCATCACGACAGTGCTGCAGAGAACTTTATATACGGCGATAGCATGGCGTTCGGACCGAGCTTCTGCGGGCTGCAGGTCACGACCCAAGCGAGAAACCTCCGAGAAGCACGCTACCTGCATGATCAGTTGTGTCCGCTGGGCCCCGTCATCATGGCCTTGTCGGCGGCGTCACCGTTCTTCCGTGGATTTCTGACGGACACTGACGTCCGATGGAATCAGGCAGCTACAGCGGTAGACGATAGGACGACAAATGAGCTTCGTTCAAATGTATGGTTTATTGCAAAATCAATCAATCTCAACTTCCTACTGACTAAAGAGTAGACTATTAAGCCATTTGGCTCCCAGGCACGGTGGTCATCAACTGCAATGTACATTTCTGATGACCCACGACTTCGGCCGGTTTATAATCCACCAGAAATCAAAGCCGATTCGGAAATCAAGCGATGTCTGCAGCAAAACAGCAGCATGGACGCCCTCCTCGCTTCACATTACGCCAACATTCTCACCCGCGACCCCATCGCCCTGACCAAGAACGAACTCCGATCCTACGAAAGCCTCGATCTGTTTGAGATCCTCCATTCCGCAGTCTGGCCGCACGTGGACTTTAAACTGCCCTCTAAAGACGGTGCGGCGGGATGGCGTGTCGAATTTCGTCCTCTAGAAGTACAATTGACCGATCTCGAAAACGCGGCTTTTGCAGTGTTTATGGCCTTACTCGCTCGCACGATTCAACACTACGACCTCAACTTCTACATTCCAATCGAGAAAGTCGCGGAGAACATGGAGAGAGCGCATACGCGCAATGCAGCCCCCGAGCAGAAATTCTTCTTCCGCCTCCAGGTGGAAGGAACGACCCCAGACGACGAAAATCCAGAGGCAGAATATGCTCTGATGACCATGGCGGAGATCATAAACGGATCCCCGAGCTTACAAGACTCGCACGTCCAATCCTTTCCCGGCCTCCTCCCGCTCGTGCAGTCCTACGTCCTCGAAGTCTTTGGAAACGTCCCCGATGAGGCGAGACAGCGGATAGACAAGTATCTAGACATCATCCGGAGAAGGGCCACGGGAGAAATGCTCACCCCGGCGAGCTGGATGCGACTATTCGTGCAGAGGCACCCGGACTATCGTCAGGACAGCGTGGTTTCGGAGCGTGTCTGCTATGATCTGATGAAAGTTGTCAGAGGTCTGGGAGAGGGTAGCATTGATCCTGCACAGCTGTTCTCTGTGGATGCGCAAGTCGAGGGCAAGGGATCATAATATCCCACGAGGGCTGTCTGGCCACACCATAGCAACGCGTGACACAGCATATCGCACAGCCAAGCCGTCAAGCCATCAGACAGAGATAGAACGGTGTCTGAAGTGATTATTGATGGCATATTGCATCCGTCTGGGCTCAGGAGAGCACCACAGCTCCGTACTTCACCCACCTACCTCAATCTTTAGGCCACCGTGAACAGGGCCACGACTTCGTCACCTGTAAGTACAGCTTGACTATATAGAGAGAGTGTGTATCGGATACCGGTATGAAATACAGCCAAGGCGCTAGCACCTTGCGCCTATAAAAGCGGCCTCTCAATCAATATATCTGGCTAGCTTGAATACTCTTTTGACGTTAGCGCCTGCCACAAACGGCCTAGCCCAGGATATCGCGACTATTTGGGGCAAAAGCCTCGCGGCCACCACCTTGAGACTCACAGAACTCACAATTACGCAGCATGGCCTTCTTGGGAAGCCGATTCACGAGGAGCCACCGAACTCTGCAAGGACAGCGCGCGGCCGCCGTCAGAACACCGTCGCCCCGGTTTCCCCGGCTTCTTTCTCGAGCCGACGGCTTGATCTCCAGGCACAGACGCAGCAGGATGATAAGGTGATCCAATGTCGCTCGCCAGCTGGCTAGCTGGTAGACTGGAGTGTCGAATCTCAGACACCCAGGTGTGCTTACTCGAATTCATCGCGCCAATGGCCGGCAAAATCGAAGCTGACTTCACGCACGGGGAAGTTGTTAGTGTCAACCTCAAAACGGCAAACAATGTCGTGCTCATCCCCCAGCCGTCCGACAACCCCAAGGACCCGCTCAATTGGCCAGTGGCCAAGAAGATCATGATATTGGTGATCGTCTCTTACACCTCTTTTATCGGCACCGCACAACAGGTCGCGAATCAATCGGGCATCTTTGCTCAAGCAACGTTGTACAATCGCAAGCCAATCGAGCTATCATATTCGGTACGTGCCTCCCAAGTCCCATTAACAAGAACCACTTTCTAATGTGAGAAAACAGATCAGTGCCGATGTCATCGGCTCCGTCGTGGGGCCGTTGATCTGGACGGCCGTCGCTCGACATATCGGTCGAACCTCGCTGATGTTCTGGGGAACTGTTGTCTCCTTCGGCTGCAACATCTGGTCGGCCTGCATGACCAAGGATGATCAATATATTGCCTTTGTCCTGTCTCGGTGGCTCGCTGGTCTGTTTGCTTCGGTATCCATGACTGTCGGCGCCGGGATCATCCTCGACATTTTCTTCCTGCACCAGCGTGGGAAGGCCTTTGCACTTTATTCGGTGGTCACCCTTTTTGGGGCACTCTTCGCTCCGGTGGTCAGTGGCTTTATCGTAGAAACTACCTCGTGGCCCGTTCAGTTCTGGTGGTGCGTGGGCGGGCTCGGATTTGCCTGTGTCCTCATTCTTTTCTTCATGGAAGACACGACGTATGATCGCTCCAACTCCGACGAGGGGGCCGAGCCACTGAAACAATCCTACGTCGCAAATCGCATCGACCATCTCTTCCCAGGCAACAAGGTCGTCACGACCACCGGCAAAACTTCACCATGGTCAGTATTCATCGTTGCAATCTGCCCTCCGATCTTGATCGCCGGCATGGGTCTCATTCTCACCTTCAGCTGGGTTGTTGGTGTCAACATCACCCTTGCGGATTTTCTCCAAACACCAGTTGAACTCGGGGGTTATGGCTTCACCGCTCAACAGAACGCCGAGTTCACGTTCGCACAGTGGGTATCGTTCCTGACGGCAGAACTATATGGGTTCCTCCTGAGTGATCGCGCAGCCTTGTGGATATGCCGCCGCCACGGGGGCATCTGGAAACCCGAATATCGACTCTTTCCCACTATCCTCGCACCAGCCATTGCTCTACCAGTCGGTCTGATTATCTTCGGCGTCACTCTCAAGTATCACCTCCATTACATGGTCCTGGCTCTCGGCCTCTACCTGGCAACCTTTGCCGACATGGCCATCGTCCCGGTCCTCACCAACTACCTCGCCGAGTGCTTCACGGGCTACGTGGTGGAGACGTACACCTGCCTGTGGATTTTCCGCCTGGTGCTCGGAGTGGCCCTCCCGTTCTTCATGACCGAGTGGCTGGCGAGAACCGGCCCGGCCTGGACCTTTGGCATCATGGCGATCATGTCCTGCGTGGGTGGCGGCCTTTTCCTCCTTCTTGCGTGGAAAGGCCATGAGATCCGGGAATATTCATTCAAACGACACGTGTTCAAGAGGTTCATTCATACCGAGGAAGGTGTGCAGGTCGTCCGCGCTTCACTCCAAGGACCTCAGCCATAGGCTCATCCGAGGAGAGGGTATTCAGCGGATGGGCAGCTGAAGGTTGCGGTCTGGCTACTGGAGAGACCCATAGCTCTTCAAATGCTCTCTATTTGGAATATATTAGGGAAATGTAGTCTGATCCAAGTGCACCTTCCTTCACACTACTGATTCTTGCTTTCAATCAGAAATCCACGTTCCCACCACACTTTCACGCGTTTTACTTCTACCATGTATCTGTATAAATTGAATGGATTCATCAATTCTCTTTCTCTATTTCACCATTCAGGTATGCCATGCCGGCGCCGTCATTGCTTCCGATCATCAATCATGCCCTGACGAATCCACGCCTTGTTCTTGGCCACGATGGCATTGAACGCCTCTGGGTCGTTCAACAGCTTGTCCACGTCGACTTTGACCGGGATGTTAAATCCTTTCTGCACCGTCGGGCGGCTCGCCATGCGCTGCTGCCACGATTTCACGTTCGGAAAGTCGGCGATATCCATGCCGGCAAATGCTGCGGTGCTCGGTCATCATTGTTAGTTTGTGTGTGCTGCTGATGTATCTTAAAGTTTCTTTTTCCTTCGGAGGGTGGCTTTAACTTACCCAACATGTTCGCCCACGCTGTCAGGGCGATGTCGGCAATGGTGCATTTGTCTCCCACCAGATACGCCGACTGCGTGTCTTTCAGGTGCTTGTCCACTGTTCGATACAGTCGGCGCGTCTCATTCATGTAGCGATCTGTCGCGTACGTTTGCGGCTCGGTGGCGTGCGAATACCGCACGAAGTGGTTGACTTGTCCCTGTATCGGCCCAACCCCGGCGTTCTGGAAGAATAGCTGCTCACATTTTTGGGCAAATTGTCAGAAAAAAACATACTCCAGCAGGTATTGGAGACCGGAGGTAGCATCTGTTTACCCAGTTTTGCGTTTGATAAAATTCTTTCGTTCCCCGCGGGTACGAGATTTTATGGTCGACGTCGTCGTACCTGTCCACCAAGTATTGCATGATACTCCCCGATTCGAAGAGGCTGATCGAAGTCCCGTCTGGTAGAGTGTCTGTCAGTGCCGGAATGCGTCCGTTAGGGTTGATGTCCAAGAACCAGGGTTCCTTATGCTGGAAGGTGGACATGTCGAGGTGCTTGACCTCGTACGGAAGGCCCAGCTCTTCCAGCGTGATGGCCACTTTGTGGCCGTTGGGAGAATGTGCTGTATAGAAACATATCATAGGCTTGTTTGTTGTCATTTTGTTCTTATTTCTTCAACCAAGTTGATTGTCTCGAGCCGGGCAGGAACGCTGAAGCGACGGGGTATAGCTTCCTGGGATCTAAAGAAGTAGCCTAGGGCACAGCAGTGTATTGATGTATGATCAGTAATCATAGACTAGATTACTATCTCCAGTCCAGAGCTGTTTAGTCAGTGCGGACGTGATATAGATGAATCGGTGTACGAAACCGACCGTCTGGACCGTGTAAGCCCGGGCGACGTAGACGAAGACCGGGCATCTCGTAAACCCCGGGAAGTTCGAACTCTACTGGATTGGCGTTGCACCATGTGGCAGCCCTTGTTGCTTCAAAAGGTAGAGGCCCAATGACATGTTGGAAATTCCCAGTGTTGAATACACCGTATTCTCAGGTCCATAGTGAAGCAATTTTCGCTGAAAAGCTCATCTGGGTTGAAAGACATACAACCGTCACATGGCGGCTTTCAAAGGAAAGGTTTTCGCGGTTACTGGTAAGCTAGCACCACTCGTTACAGAACCATCCAAGCCTTCTCTGTGGCTGCTGCAGTGCACCCTCTCTCATGCGCTCCAAATGGGAGACTTATGCTGAAAGAGTGATATAGGCGCCGCTTCTGGGATCGGACTGGCGACCGTGTGCCTCCTCTACTCGCGAGGAGCTTCTCTCGCGATCTCAGACATTCAAGGAGACGCAGTCCAGCAAGTGGCAGACTCCATTCACCCCAGTCGCATATCGGACGACCAGGAAGTGGTCGCGTCGACGGTGGATGTGACCAAATCCGACGAGGTCAACTCCTGGATCCAGGACGTCCTCCGCCGCTTCGGACGGCTCGACGGAGCCGCGAACATTGCTGGCGTTGAAACCCATGGCATCCCTTTTTCCGAAACGACGGACGAGAGTTGGGAGTTTGTCATGGGCGTCAACGCAACCGGCGTGTACGTTGCCATCTATCCCTCTGACATTGCATTCCAATCTCTTTATCCCCCAAATACTTTGTATCCGGAAGATGGAAAGCTGACGCCCGACGCAGTTTCAAGTGTCTGCGGGCTGAGCTTCCCCATATTCAATCCGGTGGAGCGGTCGTCAATGTGGCCTCGATTGTAGCGCTCATGGGAGTCCCCGAAATGGTCTCCTATTCAGCAAGCAAACATGCCGTCGTGGGCATCACCAAGTCAGCAGCAAAGGAGTACGGGTCGAAGGGCATTCGCGTTAATGCTGTTGCACCGTAAGGGCGCTCTTCATTCCTTGACATTTTCTTCTCCTACAGAGCCTCTGCTGAACCATTTCAGGGGCCTCGTCGCCACTCCCATGCTGCAGAATATGCGAGCCAGCGGTATGACACTTCCGAACAGCCATTTGCCCTTGTCTCGTGACGCAGACCCCAAGGAGATAGCAACCGTCATTGCATTTCTGCTGGGGGAGGATTCATCTTATATGACGGGGCATGTTGCTCTTATTGACGGTGGCTATTTGTCGTGAAAATCGAGGGAAGGTGATGATATGGTCACAAAAGAAGTAGATAAATTGGTGCTTGCATCAATATGACCAAAAACCATCTCTATGCGTAGGGAGTTGACCTAAATCATGTTCAGACATCGATCCGTCTTCTCTCGTGCCTCGCGTGCAGGTGTTTGTCGAAGAGTTTCTAGGTATTTTAAATCGTTCGCCGATCGAAGCGAGTATCCCCTTTCGATTTTGTCGGCTTTTGCTTCTTTTGCTGATATGCCCGTAGCTTAAGCGCATACGCAATCTTCTACCAAAGGCAATTTACATGGCATAATGCTCCATCTACAAGCTGTCGCTCTGCCCTCTCTATATCGCACTCCCCGCCCCAAGGGAGAGGAACTTCTCAACAACTTGAACGTCATTCTTGTGTCTGGACTCGACGCCGGGAAGTGTATTGCACGCTTCATAACTGACGCGCAGGATCTCCAACTCAACCTCCCGGTGTCTTCCCTCCTCCACGTAGATGGATTGGCCGTGGCGTGTGGCGTCGACGGCCAGCAGCGCCACGGCCTCGGACACCGCCTCAGGCTTTTGGAAGTCCAATCCTAAGAATTCCATCATTTCAGGTGTAAACAGGCTGGTTCGTGTGAAGCTCGGCGCCACGCAGTTCACGCGCACATTGGTGACTTTGCGCGCCTGCAGCTCCGGGACGATTCCGCGCATAAACCCCAGAACGCCGTGCTTCGAAGTTGCTTCGATGCTGGGTTAGCATTCATGGAGACGGAAAGTGTTAGGGAGAGAGGATGTAGAGAAAAAGAACTTCGGGAGCTACTCACTGTAATCAGTCGCGCCAAAGGGTAGATAGCCTGGGGTTAGAAGTCAGCGACGAGAATGCCTTTGAAGAAATGTGAAGCTGAGGTCCTTACTGGTTGCTGAGGCGGTCAAAATGATGGCTCCGCCAGATTTCTGCTCCTTCATATGTCTGATGGCGAGCACGGCTGTGTTGATCAGTCCAATTACATTGATAGCAATGTTGGCTTGCGATGGCTCTTTCGGGTCTCCGTTGCTGTCTACTTCGAGGTTGAAATAGTCGGCTTTCGCGCCAATTCCTAGTTGCACGCTGCTTGTCAATCAAACGTGTCTGGACCAGGGAAGGAAGAGCAGAGCAAGTAATAAACAATTAGCTGTCGCTCACCTGCATTTGCGTACACCACGTCCACACGGCCAAATTTGTCCACCGTGGCCTTGAATAGTGAGATTAGGTCGGCCCATTTGGTCACGTCAGTCTTGACGAAGAGGACATTCGGGATCTCCTCCTTCAAGGGTTGTAGATCGCCATTAACTACTTGCGCTCCATTCTCCACGAAAAGCTTGAGCGTGGCTAACCCAATGCCAGAGGAGGCTCCTGTCAAGAATCAGCTGCCTCACTTCTTTGCCTTTGCTCTGTTGATTGACTGTAGTACCTGTGATGACGGCGATTTTATTGTTGAGGTCACTAAAGTTCTCCCGAGGGATGGGAAAGCTCGCCATATTGATTGTATTTGAGCTAACTAAAACTCTGTTCTTTCAAAGCTTCAAGTGCTTTTAGGACAAAAATGTAGCTGGCAGTGGATCTCCTCATACAGTCGTTAAAGGAAACCCTTAGATATTCAAAAGTGTACATCGCACAAAAACAGATGGATTTCTAAGCACCAGCCGTTCTGAGACGTAATCAAGCTTTGAGCCGCTGTTGTTGGTCCTGCCTTCGCCGCAGTTGGAAACACCGCAGTACGCCGGATGTGAAAGAGTCGAGCTGACCCTACTATAACGGCTTTCGGTCAAAACTCCAGTTGACCGTGCAGCTCTCGGTCTTTGCTTCGTTGTGCTAGAGCTTTCTGGTCTTGGAACCTAAACTTCGAAAATACGAGACGATCTTTTGACGAAATATGTGTCTGGTACTCGAAATACTATAGTTTCAGGTGTGAGAGATGGACAAGGCTGATTACCAACGGTAGAAAAGGGAGAATTTTCGTCTCTATCTAGGTGGACAGGCTATAGAGCCTCTCTGGCCAGTACCTCGACCCAAAGACCATGCCTCGAAATTCCAATTTGCCCCCCAACTACTTGTGGTATATCTTCGCGTGTATCTAAGGGTTGATTCGTCGTCGCAATGCCAACTGGTGAGAAAGAGGGTTTATCCTCGTTTTCCTCCGCTGGCTTCACTGAATCCAGCCAAGTAATCCCAGAGTGAGCAGTGTTGGATCTGCTTGAAAGGCACTCTCTTTCTGTTTGAGCTCCGTCACATCCCAGTTTGCCCAAACAAATCTGCCCTTCAAAAAGGCGGCCTCGGGTGAAGACAGCCATACCATGAAGTTCGACGGAAGTTGCACTACATCAAGTCAGTATAGTTTACTTTCACAAATTTGACACGGATGAATGTTCACTTACCTGTATCTTGGTCGGGAAAGGAGAACCCGCTTTGCTCTGTCGCCTTGGTCGAGATGGCGGTGCTTTCAATGACGCCCGGTTGGAGATTGAAAATCCTTAGATCTGGATTTTCGGCTTGAAGATATTCAAACAGCTTGGCAGAGCCGAGCTTGCTCACGGCATACGCTGAATATCCAGGAACATATGGAACATGGGCAGCTCCCGTCGTCACATTTATCATGACTCCATTCTTGGATATGTTCTTCAACACTGATTGAATGGCGAAAAGCGAGCCTCTGACATTCACCTCGAACGACTTCCACCATTCGATGTTGTTCGAAATCTCGAGTGAACTTAGGTCGGACAGGTAGCCGGCATTGTTGATATATATATCGATCAGCCCTCTTTTAGCCATCATGTCAAAAGCATTTGCTGTGCTCTCTTGATCGGAGATGTCGGCCACAACGGTAATAACCTTGGAATAGTTGTGCTTATCTCGGATGGTATTTTTTGTCGCGAGTAATGTCTTCTCAGTCCGATCTAGGATGATAACTTCTGCTGCGCCCGCAACGACAAATGCCTCAGCTGTAGCTGCTCCAATACCCCCACCTCCACCTGTAATGACAACCCTCTTTCCTTCAGCCGAGAGCTCGTATCGCGCAGCATCGATCTCGGCGTAGACATCTTTGTGCCAAGTGTTGGTAAAGGATGGAAACTTCATAATTGAGCGGACTTATTGCTAGAGTGGAGTTGGGATTTCTGGGTGATAGATGCGAAATCTATAACTATAAGTTGAGATTTAACCAATACCGCTGTCCTTGTGCTCCAAATCCCTTTGTTAAAGCAGGCAAGCGAGGACCTCGCCCCTCCGCAATTCGTCCGTACATTTCTTGAATAAAAGTCCTCAATCTCCAGGCTTGCTATGTCGTACGACGCTAGCACTGAGGCCTGATGACTTCTTGCTGGCATGGCACTTAGGAAGTTCCTTGCTGATGTGGCGAGCCCAATGAAAGTTAATGGTAAAACAGGCATCAGAAATCGACAATACTCTGCTAGACCCTTCGGCGGTCGAGTGAATCAGCAATGAGCAAGTAATTGCGGCGCAATGACGGCCACCGACGGCAGCCGACACGGACCGTCGATGGACGCTGCAAGGCGTATCTCGTACTTGCTTCCAAACAGCCATTCTCCATTATGCTGTAGCATCGTACTCTGGGGTTTGTAGTGTCGAGAGCTAGTTGTCCAAAAGTGGTATGCAAGTCGCACGGAGGACCAACCACAATCCATGTACACAGAGCTAGTGCCTAGCGCTAACTCCAAGTGGCTTCTCTATCTGCCAGGACAAGGCTGCCCAATAGGAGACATATGCGGCCGTTGAAATATTACGTACTATTTTCGGGCCAGTTAGGATCCCTCGACTCCGTACCTCGTAAAAGCAGCCCTTTGACCAAGGTAAATCCGGCTAGTCTAAATACACTCTTACACCCTTTTTCACAATGGTAATATTGCAGATTGGCTACATCACGAACGCAAAAAACCCAGGTGGTTGTCGTACCAGGTTCACGGAGGAAGCGCGTGTTTGTACTTCGGGAGTGCCTCCACGTTAGATCTGACTCGAATCCTGCTGACCACAGCCGCAAATATCGCAATTCCTCAGGGGTCACGGATAGAGAGAGTCAACCATGTCTGTAAACATTTCTGATATCCTTGTAATCTTCAAGATCGGGTTGTTAATTCATATTGGGACCAAGAGCACCGGATGCCAAGAGACATACCAGTAAGCGTCTGGGAGGCTCTTGTCAGATGCAGAGTCCAAACCTTACTAGGCAAAGCAGCAGTCTTGAAATGATCCTGCGCTCCTGGGCAATCTTGCCAAGCCTAACTTACACCCTTCTTTTGGAGCCGTTGCCGTTCGCACAGAAGCACGATGTTATGTCAGGAAGAAAGCCAGGGTCCGCGGATTTACGACTCTGCTTGTGTGAACAGATGTTGAATCTGTTGGGGGCTCAAGACCAAGCGCGAAGACCATATAGCCATGTAAAGTCTCAATCGGCGGGATGGAGTGGCAGATCTTCGCAGCAGGTCCTCTTGCTTCGGCCAAGTCGTTGCTCCAGTATCATTTGGGATGGTGCCAAGTGGGGGTCGAGCGAGGCTGGCAGCGACAAGCTCGAAATCAAGAGGCAGACTGCCCATGTCAGCGAGCATTGGTGCGGCTGGTGTCATAGGTCCACCCTCGCCCGAAGTAAGTGCCACAGTCGCCATGCCGACCGCCGCTTCTGTTACCGGCTTGGGGTGACTCTTTGCAAGCCCTGCTACGCCTGCTGGTACCCCTCCGTGGGCTTCAAAAGACTTTGGCCATTCGAGGGCATACATTATCCTTTCGGCCACGTCTTCGATGCCAGAGCTGCAATACAGACCGCTGCTCAATGTGGAGAGTGGTCCCTGGGCCCCATATTCTCTGTGCTATATGTGTCGAAAGCCTTAAGATCTACAGTAAGGAAACACGGTCTTATCTTAGAGCCCAGCTTCGCAAACAAGGACCGTCCCGCCTACTGCAGGATTCCGATACACATCATATACAGTCGAGAGATAACTGGCTACAATATATCTTCCAAGAGTTTGGAACCGATCTGTGGACACCTCAGGCATGCATGAACTGGCTACGAGAGCATCAGGAGAATTTGGGAATCCCCTGCACGATCCAATTCGACAGCCCAGGCTCCATAAGAACCCCAACGAGGAGCGCAACTAACAGCTCCTCCTCAGGCTCAAGCTCTTCCAGTACCAATACTTCTTCCACTACGCTCACCTGGCCCGTCCCGAGTCCAGATCTAAGTGACAGGAAACGCAAGGCTAGATCACCTGCGCAGAGCCCTGGAGACGATGAAGTGTCTGGGGTAGAGGGGCTGGGCCAGTTCACTTCAGCTCGCAGAGCAAGCAAGCGCAGGACCCGTTCACTATTGGCCCCCTGGAGCTACTTCGACCAGGCAGATGACAACGTGAATGATGATAACGTCGATGAGGATTCCGACTACATCCCGGATGAGGCCGCAGGGGAGAGTGATTGGTTTTCAGATGACAGTGACGGTGACCAGTGTGAGCATAGCGATGTTGAGGATAATACTGGGGTTGGTCAGGCTGGTGATGAGGAAGATGAGGAAGAGGGCGAGGATGAAGACGACGTTGACCGCAACCCTGAACTGAATATGTCCCTCGCCCAACCCGGAGTCGCCGCCATTAGTGTCCGAGGCCACAATATCTTCCAGGGGTCGAAGCACTCTATGACGTTGTGACTGGCCTCTGCGGCGACCATTGCCTAAGGGCAACATATCAACAAAGTCGAATTATCAGGGAGGGCGGGCATGGCTTTTGTGTTATCTATTATTTGAGTTATGAGATACCTAGGGAGGCCATTTCATGGGCGAGGGGTAGTCCAACCAGTGGACATTTGAAATCAAGTTGTAGATATTAGATCAATGCAATGTATTCTTCAGATCACCTCTTCAACCTTAAGTCAGAATCAGACCGGCATCCGTAAGAGCCATGGTAGCAAAAGGCTCATGAATCTCGCCGGCGTCGACCTGAGGGTCTGAGGTCTGAGGTCTAAGGTCCGAAGTCTAAGGGCCTAAGATCTGAGGTCTGAGATCTGAAGTCTGAGGTCTGAAGTCTGAGGTCTGAGGTCCGAGATCTTGGCGACAGAGGAGTCTTTTCGCACTTTGAGTCTTTATTTCTCACAAACCTCTCACCCCCAAATACTCAGCATAGAGTCCTTGAACAATTCGCTAGTGCCATGTGTTTTGACTTGGCAAGCGAATAACATTCGTGGACAGTGGAAGAGAGCCCTCTGTTCGGCCACATTGGTCGGCGCCGGAGGTATTGGAGGTATCATAGGAAGTACGGTCTTCCGCGAGCAGGACAAGCCCAATTACCACCCAGGCATCCCAACCTGCATGCTGTCGAGCCTCGTGCAAAGCCGGAAAGAAGTATACGCATTGTGCTGCTTTAATAAACAGGCCGCGTTGGCATGATTCTTATTGGTCTGTCCATACGACAAGATCCACACTCTAAGACAGCAACACCAATTACACTGTGTGTAACAATTCTATCCATTTGAGCCCGTAATTGGCCCGAGGGCCTCTTCGGCATGGATGTTCGGTTAAAGCGGCTCAGTAGCAAGCGTATTGAGCGTTTCTGTTGAATAATCGAGTGCGAAGGGCGCACTTTTTCTCAGATATTAAGCTCGTCTGCTCCCTCCTGATCTCTTCTTCCTTTCAACCCTCAGGAGCCCTTCAATATACCGTTGCCACACCCTTAGAACTCGATACATCGAACTCGAACAGAGCCCGATGAAATTGCCCGGGGTGAAATATGCAACATTTGCTAATCGGGCAGGAGCCTCCGGCCTCAGAAATTCTCCCAGCCCGAATTCTTCATGCCCTGCCCAGCACCAACCGGGTACAATGTTCGGCAGGTCAGAGAGTCGACACAGCTCCAGCAGCAATTATCGCCAACCCCTTGCGATTCAGGGCCCCGTGCCCGGAGTTTAGGCTTTCTACCACCCCTGGCTCCTCTTCACCCCGTTGCAGAAGCCATGATCCCTGCAGGAAAGAGCCTACAGCCGCGGCTATTGCTCTCCCCGTATTCCCCTCATCCAAATCCCCAGGAGGTGCCTAGGTAAGTGTCTGTTGGTCATTGCGATGATCTTCCAGACACGGATTGAGGGCCGTTTTCAACCGATATATGCTCTTGGCTGCAGAATTCATCTCAGAACACGAGCAAAAGTTCAACAATTGGAGAGCTCCACTACTCGGAGGGCCCGCGATTACCACCCCTCTTGTTGGGGCCTGCCATGACTCTGCCCACCATCAACTCAGGATAGCCAGCCTCACCATTACGAGAAAATGGATAAGCCAAGAACATACTAATCATGCAGCAATCAGCAATCTTTCCACACAGGTCGTGACAACGTTGCCACCACGTTCCATCGCTTGATGATCGACTGGAGCATGGCTGTGGTTCAAGCCAGGATGGGCTTCGACAGGGGCCTTCGCTTCCGATGATGAGAGTCTATTCTTCACAGCCGACAGGCTGAGAGGGGAAAAGTTCTCACTGATTTTGGGGATGCTTACTCGTGGAGGTCGAGCAAGCGAATGGGTTTATCTGACAGTGGGATTTCCAAGCTCACACCAAGACTTTTGGTGGCTGCAAGTGGCACTTGCCCAGAAACTAGGAACTGTGGACGGGCGAGCAAGTCAAGCACTCGTGTTCAACGCAATCTCAAAAAGCTTGCTAGACATTCAGGAGCCATGGATGCTACGTCCATCATATCGACCGGTCATGGGATGCGCCACGCAGGTTTGTGCATCAACCATTTCTTTTCAGCAAGCCAGGAAACACGATCATGCAAATTGACCTAATAGAACAGTTGGGCTGGACCGGGCGATGACCTCCACTAAAGCACAGCCTACCATACTTCTGGCAAGGGAGAAAAGTGGTCCACAGTACATACCCCGGACTCCACCGGAGCGCTCCAAACCTGGGGTCAGCTCGACCCTCGGCACTCACCTAACAGGTTGATTGTCTCGCCCGAATGCAAGCCTTTTGGCTGAGACTACCCTCTTTTGGGTGGCACCTCGAAAACTGAGCATATCTTCAGTTTTCGCGAAGGACGGGCTGATCCTTGCTGTCTTGCTTGATGAAGGGTGCATCCTGTATCTTTTTGTCCGGTGGAATGGACTTGACTACGCTGCTTTTGGTTTGCGGAACTCTTCTAGTGCCTTATCAATATCACACAATCCTCTTGGCCGCGATCAACAGGGATCGAGCATAACAAGCATAAAGGATCCAGTGTTCCCATCATACGAAATCTTTTCTCACTCGAGCCCCTCATCCTTCCATAGTCTCTCCCTTCAACCCGCCCTACTCTTTCTGCCCTGCTCTCAAAATCGTCCAACATGGCTGTCCCAGTCCCTGTCGAGAAAAGCTTCGACATCAATGAACTCGAGCGTGCCGATACCTCGAAGTCGGCTGATTCTGACAAGCTGAACGATGCCAGAATCAACGCCTTCACTCCAGAAGAACAAAAGAAAATCATATGGCGCATCGACAGACGGCTCGTGCTCACATTGGGCTTTCTCTACTGCGTGTCCTTGATGGATCGAACCAACACAGGGATCGCTGTCGTTGCTGGAATGGGAGTAGATCTCGACCTCATTTCAAACCGATATTCGATTATGGTGCTCGTATTCTTTATTACCTACGTTTTGCTGCAGCCTCCTGCTACCGTCGTCCTGCGGAAAATTGGCCCTCGCAAGTTCTTGCCCACCATCACCCTACTCTGGGGCATGACGATGTGTGCCGCCGGCTTTGTCAAGACTTGGACTCAGTTGACGGGTCTTCGAGTGATTCTTGGTGTGTTTGAGGCTGGTTTCTTCCCAGGTACGTGTCAAAGGCAATATGTCTGTGGGGTTCGATGAGGACATATGAAATATACTCTCTGAAGAATCCCGAGATTTCTTCCTCAACATTCGAACGTTTGATCTGACTCTGGCGTTCCAGGTTGTGCCTATCTCCTTAGCTGCTGGTATCCTCGCTACGAACTCCAGAAACGTAATGCCGTCTTCTACCTCATCGGATCCATGGCATCCGCCTTCGCCGGTATCCTTGCCTACGGCTTCTCCCAACTGAAGAACCACGGCTCTGGTCCGAAATGGTGGGGTCAGCACTACGGTCCAACGGCAACAGATCCTGATGCGCCATCGGGCATTCTTCCTGGGATTGCGGGTTGGAGATGGATCTTTATCCTGCAAGGTACCCTCACCTGCGTCATGGCCATTGCCGCCTACGCTGTGATCGTGGACTTCCCCGAGAAGGCCACACAAACGTTTGGTCTCAAGTTTCTGAATCAAGCCGAAGTCGATTTCGTGGTTGCCCGTATCGAAAAGGACCGTCACGACGCAATTCCCGAGGAATTTAGAATCGGCATGTACCTCAAGAACGCTCTGGACTTGAAGGTCTGGGGGTTCGCCGCACTCTTCGGTCTGACGACGACGAATACATACGCTATTGCGTATTTCCTTCCGATCATTCTCAATGACGGCATGGGCTTTGATGTCGCGGAATCACAATGCCTCATTGCGCCCCCCTATGTCTTGGCCGCGATCGTCATGTATGCTTTCGCCTACCTGGGCGATAAATGGCACCTTAGATCACCATTCATCCTCGCAAATGGTTGCT
Source organism: Fonsecaea erecta (assembly GCF_001651985.1). Classification (NCBI taxonomy): domain Eukaryota; kingdom Fungi; phylum Ascomycota; class Eurotiomycetes; order Chaetothyriales; family Herpotrichiellaceae; genus Fonsecaea; species Fonsecaea erecta. Next base: position 1,915,995 of record NW_017387246.1, on the reverse strand, counting down.
TGCTTCTGATTGGTAAGTATAAAGTCGTCTGCACTGTTGTCCAACTTCTAACTCATCCATGCAGGCCTCCCGCTTCTCGGCTACCTCGAGAACGTCCCTGTTCGCTACTTCGGCGTTTTCATTGCCACGAGTGCGTGCAACGCAAATGTTCCATGTGTGCTCACTTGGCAAGCGAATAACATTCGTGGACAGTGGAAAAGAGCCCTCTGTTCGGCCACATTGGTCGGCGCAGGAGGTATTGGAGGTATCATAGGAAGTACGGTCTTCCGCGAGCAGGACAAGCCCAATTACCACCCAGGCATCCTCACCTGCATGCTATCAAGTGCACTGATCATCCTCATTACCCTTGCTTTGGATTTCAAGTTCTATCGAGCCAACAAGAGAGTCGCTGCTGGCGGGAAGCCGATCGAGGGCCTTGCGGGATTCCGGTACACATACTGAACGAAATATGGGCTTTGATACGGCTTGAGGGAAGTCTACAGGCTCTCTTCTAGTCAATATCTGAGCGGGATTCATGCTATCTCGTGGGGAAGACGTGGCAACCCACGCCTCTATTCTAGCGGAGGAGGTGCGGAATGCCAAGGCCTACGTGACACGACCTCGCTGATGAGACTGTCGAGATCAATGCTTCGGAAGTGCTGATGTCTCGAGGTTTCTGTGCTAGAACTTGATAAAATAGTACCTCACAACTTTGCAGATACATTGGAACTACATTGTGTATTAAAAAAGTGCCCAAATCTGGTGGGATGGGCGCAAAGTGGTCGCTTTGCTCAACTCCACAGCCAAGGAGTACTGGTTTCAGAGGCCCGGTATACCTCCGAGGGGGGCTTCCAGACCTCAGGACCCTGGTAGGTCTTCACCCGCGGTTGGGGAAGAATGCCTTGTCATACTTCGAGCTTTCTCCCCAGTTCATCGGCCGGGGCCATCTCGCTCCTGTTAAGCACTCCATTACCATTCCGAGACAGCGTCTGTTCCACGTCAGAATAGACCGCTAGTTCCTTGAGTATAGCGGCCTATTCTGACGTGGAACAGACGCAATCCCTACCTAATATTAGGAACAACGACAGCAATCCTGTGTTCAAGGGCAGACCAAACATTATCTACACGCCAAGGTTTCCTCAGTTGAATCCCTTCCACTCTGCTAGCACAGAGCTCGTTGATATCAGATTGTGCCCCTTCCATCTGAGGCAGGCTCACCCCTTGCTGAAAAAATCCTGGACAAGATCAAGTCGACAATCGCATATCATCGGATCCGGATTTGTGATCCTTCCGAACAGACATGGTTCTGATGCATCATCCTCTCCACACTTCGAGAAGGTCTCGAACGATGACCGGGCTTTGACCCTGCGAAAAGTGCGTCTTAGCGGGTTGATGTTTTGCTCGAAAAGCCGTCGAATTTACACTTTGTCCTAGCCCCGTTAGAACCCAATCTCATCCGCCGGTAGAGAATACGAACCCCAGAAGATCCTTCTTGCGCTCTGAGCCCGAAACCACGGGCTAGTGAGGCCAAGAACATGTCTATCCTGGTTCTGGCGATATCCCCGACGGAGTTCTGGCACCACCTCTTCCCCACGTTCTCACCCTCCGGATCCGCAGCGGATCCAACCCACGAGTTTATGCGGACGCTTCAACCGTCTTCGAGCAGAGAGATCACGCAACCTGGCTGTCTCAAAATTAGCACGGTTGGGGCAGCCCGGACTACCACCTATCTAATAGGTGAGGGATGGTCCTGTGGAATCTAGCTTCCATGGCATCGGAAACCATAAGCCTTGGCTCAGGATGCATCTCGGGGTATCCCTCTCGGATTGCGGTCATTCCTCTAAAACATGATGATTTTCAGAGGAGTACTGCTCGGCATACATCTCCAGCTTTGCCAGGAAGCTCAAGATCCCTCGGCCCTCAGGCAGATTGGGACTTCGGAATGGCCAGGTGACAATGCCCAAGAACTCTTTAGCCGTTCAAAAGCCGACGGCCTAGTCGTCCCCTCCGCCCAGATGCACAGAGAAGCCCAGTCAGGCAGCTGCACCTGAAGCAAACACCCAACTAAGCAGACTGGGACAGCCACGGAGGATATGGTCTCCTGAAGCTCGTCCCGAAATCATGCACCGGACAATTGCCACTGCCAATACTCGCTTTGCCCCTGCCCAGGACCATGTGGATGAGGGCTAAAGGCCAGACCGCAGGGGTCAGAGCCCCTCGGGACCTCGCGGTGTGCTCATCGCGGGATTCGATCAGCACTTCTGGAAACGAATCTTCTGTTCTGCATGATAAGCGCCGTGGCTGCCTAGACCTGGGTCCCGACTGCCCCATATACCCACCGGCGCCTCCCACCGAGTCACCAGTGCGTAAGTACATACAATCGTCGATGAGGTGGAAGGCAGTTACTCCAGCCGAGCGTGTCTCTCGAGGAACGGTAGTTGAGGACGTGGTTGCATGCCTCTTCGCTGAGCTCTTCCTGACTCACTTCTGTGAGCAATTACTCCCCCCAGAAGTACGTGGCGGACAAGGCGCTCGTCAGATGCCCTATCTGAGGTCCTAGTGACCGAGGAGGGTTTGTCAGTCTACTGCACCTCGTGCTCCTCGAGGGCCAAGTGACAAAGGAGGCATTTCTTAGTCTTACTTCCCTGAGCACTTCCTCCAGCCTGAGGTCTTGATGACTGGTGGCTCATGCCTCCCTACACACTTCTTCCACCCTGAGGTCCTGATGACTGAGGAGGCGTTTGTCAGTCTACTCTTCCTAGGCACTGACTCCTCTCCGAGGCCCAGGTGACCGAGTCTCTTGTCTACCACCCTCTCTGGGCATTCCCTTCTCTTCGAAGGAGGTGGCTGAGAAGACCCTTTTCATATACCTTCCCCAAGGTCCTAGTGAGTAATGGCGGTCGGCCCTCCCTTAACATCTACTCTCTCAGGAAGGAAGTAGCTTACAGAGCTGTTATTACATGGCTTTCTTGAGCACTTCCGGGAAGCTGACACCCAAGTAATGCTAGCAAAGTTTCCTTCCAGCGGTTCGTCGGGAAGTCCGACGACTGAGGAGGTGTTTGCCATATACCCTTCCTAAAGGCCTTTAGGAGAAACAAAGCTGATTTGTGTGGGCCTCACATGCCTGGCCTACAGGAAAAACGGGGCACAAAGTGATATGACGTCTCCTTCTCTTCCGTTGGAAGATATCAGCTGATGGAATTTGATGTTTCTCTCCTTCGTAACACAGGCTCGCCTCGTCATTGGAACTGACGAAACTAGTGACCTTGTACCTAATTGAAACTCTGATTACTCTCAACCGCAGTCGAATCCGGCCAGGTCACCTGCTCAAGCTATTGTGATTGGCTCCCTGGCGCAATGCGAGTCGCCCTCGGCTTCGCATGGGCTCTATGAGAGAAAAAGGAGTAAATTGGAGACTGGGAAGAAGAAAGAAGGAAGGTGACGAACAAGTCGCTGAGATGGAAGAATGAACCCTCGAGCTGATGTTAAGGTTGGCGTTGGGCTCTATATCCGCATCTAGTACCTGTTGACCCAGAAGTGGTGGCTGAGTGAGCCTCGCCAGCATCGCCAGTGTAGTAGTGGTTGGTGACGTGGTCAATAATAAAGTTGCCGACGAGATACTGATGGAAGAAATTTGAGGCCAGCAGGCTTATTTACTCAATATGCTAGTAATAATAGCTTCGCCAGTCACTTCGTCGTCAGCGCACGGCTGTACTTCCTTACATTTAAATCGTTATGGAAGAGAAGCCTTGTGATCTCGCTTTATTCTTCACTCGACGACTGAATCTCAATCAGGAGGTAGCAGATCACTCCTTCCCATCTCGCCCTGCCATCTCCTCAGCCCAAACCTAACTCTCCCAATCCTAGGCATCTTTTGAAGCGCCATCGTTTCCATGCGAAGCACGGTCTCTCGCCACAGGCATTGATTCGTCCAGTCATACGAGCACATCACCGCGCGTTGCATGCCCCCTTCTGAGCCGCAGAGGAGAGCAACAGTGGGCGGGCGTGCAGCACGAAATGTGGTGACGGTCCTGTCATACACGATTAGTGATGTAGAACATAAAGTAGCCACAACGGGAAGAGACGTCACATACATTGTATTCGTGTCAACCAGGGTGAAAAGTCTCAGCCTCTCACCCGTTGTCGATACTGTTCCCGCACCACCTGTCTCATTCTCGCCTGCGAGCAAGGGATCCATGCCCTCGCATTCGTCCTCCAAGAACTCACTATTCACGCGGTGATGGGACATATTGCTGGCATAGGGCGCCCAGGAGAGCCGTTCCGACGGAAATCCAAAGATCTTCATCTCAATTTTCCTGAGAGACATGTGACCTTCGAATCCGAATAGCCACGGCTGGGTATTCCATACCTTGCCTCCGTAGATATGCAAGATCAGCATCGGCGAGAGAAGGATGGTGACTATTGCAATCATCAGGAACAACGCCCCTATTCCTTTGCCCGTGGGGCTGTTTGGTGAAAATGCCACAGTGAGGACACCGGTGAAGAACCATGCCGGTGTGCCACGCACAAAATACCGAGCCAGCATGCGCGACCAGGTCTCTCGAGTGGTGATGGCAACACGCTGAAAACTGTCCCAATGGATTGTAGCCCCATAGGCGCCATCCAGAATCACGGTGTCGTCTTTGCCAATGCCGGCGACCTGACACATGGGTTGGATGTCCCAGAGTTTGGCACCCCAGTAGTCGTCAAGGTTGGTCCAGTAATGGCGCTTCTTGCTATCTTCACTGAGTAGATCCGTTCCGTCTTGGCCACTGTTGCCGGTCGCCGTTCCTGCGTTCTGGCTGTAGTATCGGTCATTAGACATGAGATCATGGTTGCTATCGAACGGCAGTAAGCAAATCATCCTTTCCAGTAGTCGGTCACTGTCGTTCGCCAACGAAAGGCGCGCGAATGCTTGGAACGCAGAGTCTGTCTGGTCGACCTTTGGCCGTTGCCTCAGCAAGCCCATCAATGCATACGACAGATCTCCTTCCAGGTATTTTGTTGTCCCCGTTTCCACCCGGCGCTTGAGGCATTCGAGCGCCAGAACCACGAGTTCCAGCCGACTCAGGGCCAGTGATCCCTCGTAGTTATCAATCAGCTGTCTCGCCACGTCGCTGTCGTCCCAGACTTGAGCAGGAAACTCCATCTTCGAGATCTCCAGTGGGGCACGCATGTCTCCTCCCCGCGTGTATACCTGTATCTTCTCTCCTGCCGGACCCAGCAGAACTTCGGGCCATGTCCACATGCGTGTCCCCCATTCTTTCAGCAGGTCGAGCGTGGTGACTGACGGCGGAAGACGGTCTTGGCCTGTCCGGCCCACCACGATGACGATCTTTGCCGCACCACGGACGACATCACTGATTCGGTAAACATCTTCTTGAAGCTCAGCCTTGTCGGTGGACATGCAACATTGGTCGGTCCAGTATGCAGCGACATTAGCGTTCCTGGCCGCTTTCCGGGCGATTCTGTGCAGGGCTTCTGCATCGGATGCAGCGTTCTGGCATTGGAGACAGTTACAGTATGAAGAGCCGGTGCTCTGGACGTCTCTCCTTGCATCGGCGCATCGTCGCTCGAACTGGTTCTCGGCAGTGTAAGAAATAAAGATATACGTCGGTTCAACACCTCCTCCATGCTCGTCAATCCAAACTTGCGGGTCGAGACAGCCTCGAGGATCATCATCGGTTATGCGATCTAGGAAGCATAATAGGCGTGGTCGGAGGCACCTATCGGATAGTCTGAAGTCGTTTGTGGTGCCAAAGGATCCAGGTTTGGGCATCTGACCTTTGTTCTCGCGGAAGTTCCGCGCGGACAGAGGATAAGACCAATAACGGTAAGGCACAGGGTCGTAGCAACCGTGGTTACGGACATGGCCTTCGACGTCGGTTGGAAAGATCATCAATAACAGCAGGCCAATGCAGGAAGGTAGCCAGCGAAGGCTGATATGAAGCCACTGTTCTTGTTTCCATGCGCCAATCCCAGTAGAAGATGATTCACCAAGGCCGTAATCCGCTGAGAATTCCGGGTTCGCAACAGGCATATGCGAGTAGGGCCAGTAGGCCAGACGGATGAGCCATGGACTAACGTTTTTGATGTACGTTCGCCGCCAGGTCGTGTCGTTGTCCGTGTCGTAGATCTCGTTGACTGTCTGGACGAATAGCTTTTCCACTCTCCCGTCGATCGGATCTAGGTATCGATCATCATTCAAACCGGCATGCTTGCGGCGAAAGACATCCCTGTGCCTGTAGATATAGATCCGCCCACCATTCTCGGATCTGTAGTAGTGCCCAGGGAGTTGGTAGGAATGGGGAGCCGTCCAACTGAACCAAGCGCGCTCGTGAAAGAACTTCGGATCAAGCCAGTGGAAGATTCGCTTCAAGTGCAAGTTATTGGAAAATCGATTGAGTAACGAATCAGCATCAAAGCGGTATGGATTGTCGTTTGGCACTTTGAAATCGTGAACTCCGTAGTCGTCCGCGTTGAGTTTTTGTTGGGCAGTAAGAGGAGCGACGAACTCGTTGTTTCCTGAGATAGCATCGCTCATTGACTGTTGGACCATTAAAGCAAGCCCTTGTGCCAAGCTGGAGTCGGCGCATTGAACTTACCACGTTGTTTGTGGAAGGCGCAAAGCTTCCAGGAGGATGATATGCTGGAGGATTGTAATAGCTGTCCACGTTATACTGCAGGCGTTCAGTTTCAGAAGGCAGCTGAGAGCAAGGCAAACGGGCATGGTCCATACCCCGTGGGGATCCGGCAACGGATCATGTATAGAAGGGACAGTGTAGGATGCATCGCCCATCGGCAGTGCTTCATATGGAGAGCGCGATTCTCGACCCCCTGTGGTAGGCCACCTTGCTCCTCTGCCAGTGTTTTGTCGGGCTGGGGGAGGACTATGAATTGTGTAATCGTTCAGCCCTCCGGCGGATTGGGAATAGAAATATGGGTTGTATTCCGTAGACCCGGCGCTTGTCAGTCGTTGTCCGTACTGTCGATGTGCTGACAAAGGATAGCTACCGATGATGAACAATAAGGAATCTCCAAAGGGTGGCCACCCATCTTACCTTTCCTCGGACTGTTCTTCGTTCCACCAGCCCCGTCCGTGGCTACCCTGGTAACCTGCGTTTAGTACCAAAGATTAAGTAAGGTTGGATATCAAGTACGCACCATTTTCAATCACAGTCGTTGTGGGCAGTACCTAGAAGCGAACAACAGCCTGTGAAACCGTCGAGAACCGGATGGGAAAGACGAATGGAGACGAAAGAGGCTGCATGAGGTCGCACAGTGCTTATCAGGCTGCAGCTCCAAACTCACCCCCGCCTCCTCTGCCTTCCGCCAAATTGCGCCGGCGAGTCCTCCTGTGCGTCCAAGGCAATCGGATTGGCAAAAAGACGGCAAGCACCAACTCAAAGGCTCGGATGCCTGGGAAAGCAAAAAATACGATTGGCTGCACTTTGGGGGAAAGCATGATGGTGGTGCGGCTGAGACATATTGCACCTATTCAGATTGGGTCTTGGAAAGCAGATACTGAAACCCTTGATGACAGTTGCAAGCGGGAATGACTCCCTCGCCGCAAAGCCCGGAAGATCACTGTTCTACTGGGAATTCTCTTTCTTCCTCTCTGTCCTTGTCGGAATTAAGCGAGAGCTCGACCAAAAGTCAGCCGGTCCAGAGTAGGGTCCGGATTCGGCCAGCTTTGATTGGCTGCCTGCTCGTGAATTGGTGGGCTAGTTTGGTCTGGGCTTCTGAACACGAAGAGGTGACTGCTAATTCGTGGCCAGTAGGGACCATCATGGCACGAATAGAGTTCATGTTTATGGGAAGTAACAGAGACAGGCTGATCATTGTGAAGACTTCGGAGAGTTAATATTTATCTTGCGCGGTGGCTGGGAAATGAAGTCATGAAACTTCTTCCGATTTATGATTTGAAATGACTGTTGGAGTTCAAATGACGCTCTGCAATGTTCAGTCCTAGCAACCTGATGTCACAGCCTTGTCAGAAAACGCCCATTGATATCCATGTTTCCACCTCAGGTGCTGCAAGTAAATATGGAATAGTCGAGAGAACGTCCAGTGCGATGGGACGACATATAGCATCGAGAGACTGAGGTGCCTGATGTTTGGCAAGGCTGGCGATTCCAAGTCACTATAACGCATTGGGCATGTTTGTTAATTGGCTCCACTTGTCACGTGAAAGCCTGCACTTCGGGCCTATTTCCTCGACTGTTTATTTACATCTTTGGCTTGGCAACTGAATAACGGCGACAACGGCTCCATTATCATCATTGCGCTCCGAGTCTACTACGTATTCATTCGGCTGCGCAGCCGCACCTTACCAGCTCAGGCGCCGTCCTCAAGACGCTCCTGTCTACCCTCACGCGCGTTGTCGCTCGTAACCTTTCTCTTATACTCATTCACAATCACATGTTGGCACTCATCCTGACCATCACTCTCGACCAGCGAAAGCCAGATGCTGCTGCTACTTCGATCACCGCGACGTGAACCACCGTGACATCGAAACTGAGTGCGCAACTCAGTCGGAATGGCCGCTCCTCATCTTCCTACGAAATTTCCCTGCTGGTGTCGCGCGGTGTATTCGTGGGGCGGTGAAACAGACAGAGACCTTGGGTTCATTGAAGGCGACTTGATAGAATGTCTCAATGCGGGAGATGGATCTTGGTGGATGGGAAGACTACTCCGAGACAGGAGAATGATGGGTCTCTTCCCTTCAAACTTCGTGGTTGTGCTGGAGGAAAATTTCGTCCCCACGCGACGGTCCGCCAGCCCCCTACCGGATATACACAAGAGCAACAGTGGAAGCAAGAAGACACTACAGGAAAAGAAAGAGAAGGCGAAATCAAGACGTCCTTTTAGCGGTTATAAGCACGCAAAATCACCTTCAGTTAATGGCGCAGCTGGGGATCAACAAGCCGTGCCCGTTTCTGCGCCGGCACCACAAGCCCATAATCCACGAAATCCTCCCTCGACAGTCTTGTGGCAACAAAGACCACCGTCCAGAGCTCCTGCAAGATCACCATCTCCTTTACCACATCATGAAATCGGGTCTTCTCCCCCACCACCTCCTCCGCCCCACCGGATCATTGGAGGCAGAGCCGCCTCACCAGCACCACAAGCCTTTGACATGAATGATCGATATCAGTCATTCTCTCGCACGCCTTCTCCCGCGCCACCCTCAATCAATGGACATACTCCCCCAATGATCCGGAGTGCCATGGACGACGTCATGTCTTCTCTTGAGGATATGACGTTAGTAAGACGTGATTCAATTCAGCAAGACAAGCAATTCAATCCTTGGTCTCCAGAAGCCTTTGACGACTTTCGTCGATCCAATGACCGTCCGGGTCCTCGTCCACTCACCAGTCTGGGACTGGGCGCCGGAGGTAGCACTTTCTCTGAAGGACGCATCAATTACAGCAGTCGCCATAATAGCCCAGATCGATATCAGGATGGTCCACCTCGACTGGAAAACTACGTTCAGAGGATGGAAAGTCGGCTGCGCCGTATGCAGCAGGCTCGAGAAGGGCAGGACTTGGATGCAGCGGACAGTGACCCTCCTGAACCTCCGCCCAAGAATTCACCGTGGGCAAGCACATCAAGTGCTCGTCGTCGACTGTCGATGCGAAGGAAATCCGCTGTTGATCTTGGTGACGCGGCTCTTTCAAGAGCCCTCACGCAAAAGACGAACTTGACGAACAACAGTAGCTCAAGTAGCGGAGCGCAGAGTTCTGCAAGCACTGGCACCAACTTTTCGCGTCAGACCGCGATGACCGCCCAAAGCATTATGAGCGGATATTCCGCGGGTGCATTTAGCGCGACGAGTGCAGGCAGCCTGGCAAGGAAGAGGATGGGCAGTCTTCGAGATCGTATGGCCAGGCCAATGACAAGCACTGGCACCAGAGATGAGCAATGGGGCCAAACGGAAGCACGACCGAAGACTCCAACTACAGCAGCGTCCTTCCACTCAAATCATGACTCCAGACAAGGGGCGAAGTCAGCAATCGGCTGGGAGGATGCAAATCGAAGTGCGAACGGTGGACTCGGAGGGTTTACGACTCCCAAGGCCAAAAAGCAAGGCTTCTTCAAGAAATTGATCGACAGCGCGAAGACAGGTGCAGCCAGCGCCAGGAGTACTATCTCGGCCAGTCAGGCCGGAAGCAACTCTGGTTCTCCCACAAAACTAACGGGCATCGCTGGCGGCACCGCTTTCAATGCACCGACACCGATTGCGACTCATCAGTCAAATGGCGCTTTTGGACGGGACGCCGCGAAAGAGATGGGTTTGATCAGCGGAGCGTCTGGTTCGTACATCCTCACTCGTCGCGACGTCAACCGATCGAACACGCCGGGACCATCAGAACGGCAAGAACGCGCCGATAGATGTCAGATGCTAGATCAACCTGTCATTTGCCCTGTAGAAGAACTGTACGAGAATCTTCAGGGAGACGAAGACGCCGACGGACGACCTGTTTATGCGCCGTTCCAGCTCAGCAATCCAAGTTTCAGCCAAGTGGACAAAGCCGCTCGGTTCATCACAAGCATACCCAGCAGTGTCACGGCAGGGGCCCTCGCAACGGGCTTTATATGCCGTCCATACCGCAGTGGCGTGCAAAGATTACGGGCGATATTCATTTGGTGCTCTGAAAGAATCAGCTGGGAAGAGGACCAGTTTGACGGCTACGACTTCAATCAACCGGTTGATACGAGAAGAGTGATTCAGAGCAAGCGAGGAAGTAGCCAAGAAGTTGCAGAAGTCGTGCTTGAAATGTGCACTGCTATTGGCATTCATGCGGAAGTCGTGCATGGGTATCTGAAAACACCCGGCGAAGAACTGGACTTGGACGCGATTTCTCGACCGAACCACTTTTGGAACGCTGTGCTGGTCGATGGAGAATGGAGAATGATAGACGCGAGCCTCGCCAGCCCAACCAACCCGAAAAGATTACTATATTCAAGTATCAGCACCAGCATCGCGGAAGCTTGGTACTTCCTGGCACGGCCGAGCGAATTGTGTTGGACTCATGTACCCGTCGACGACAGTCAACAGCACATGATCCCCTGCATCAGTCCTGACGTGCTTCTAGCCCTGCCTGGAACAGGTCCACCATTCTTCCGGCAGGGATTGTCAATGCATGCCTACGACACGAGCATCATTAGGCTGGATGGCCTGGAAATGTGCACATTCAGCATCAATGTCCCTCCGGACGTTGAAATAGTGGCAGAGGTCGAAGCCAGGAGATATCTCTGCGATCAGGACGGCGATGTTTACGAGGACGCTGATAACCTGACGAAAAAGAGAGCCCTTGCACAGCCGAGCTGGTACAAAACAGTACCGAATTCGGACATCGCCCAGAAACGCTATGTCATCAAGGCAATTCTACCAGGGGACGAGGGCATCGCGTACGTCAAAGTCTACGCTGGGAAGAAGGGTCTGATGCTTTCGTCGAGGGATATCGTGCATCCTTTGGCTCTTGCAGTGCCTCTATACCACTCAGGCGAGAACCCAGCTTATGATTTTGTCATGCGACATCCTACGCCGCACGCCACACGGCAAGATCTCTACGTTGTGCAACCTCAATGCTACCGCCTTGGGGCTGGCGAAACCTATGTCTTTTGCGTACGTCAACACGCCGCGTCTGTAGCATCTACACCTGCGAACGAACAGAACGGCTTTGATCTCCGCCCGGTCAGTCCCAATCCGCTCGCGCGCCCCACTAGCGCAATGAGCATGACTAGCAGCACCACCGGATCCAATCCCAGTGAATATACCTATGGCAACAACCCCAACCATGCCGCTGGAGTCAAAGTAAAGGACAAGCCCGCTAAATTGGCGATCCAGTCTCCTGGCGGGAAAATCATCAGATTGAACCGTAAGCACGAGGGGATCCCGCAACCAGCAAATCTGAAGGAGGTTGATGGTGAAGTGTTGGGAAGCTTCTGGGAGACCGTAGTCAAGGTCCAAGAGAGGGGCATCTGGAGAGGGCTGGTCCTGGCGGATCGGAGTGCCAGGTGGTGTGTTTGGGGAGAGTGGGAGTGCGTTTGATAGTGGACGTCGCGGGATTTCCAAATATCCCTTGAAATTGAGTAATGTCGGTACGCAAGAGGGAGTCAATTTGGCATTGGTCGCTGGGACATGGATGTGGACTTGGATCTGAAACATTTGGGAGAGCTTGCCTTTTGGAGATAAAAAGTTCCGGACTATTTGTGTGTTGGCAGCTGGCTGGGATACAGAGGAAGCTGAGCTTGGGGAGTGGTTTATCGTGCCAGTTTTCTACGGATGAGGATTCCTGGCGCCATGACTTTGCTTCCTGCCTTGATTGATGCTTGACGACACGGTACAATGTTCGCCATACATGTCTTGTACAAGTACAATTTCGGGTTTTGTTTTTCAAGCACTCATTGCGACGATAATGGCTGCTAATGATCAGTTGATACGGGCCATTTCAAACACATGTTTTCGAAAGATGTTTTCTTTCTGTTCCGAAGTAGAACAATTCATTTTCGGTCTCTTTCTATTGTATCAAGATGCCGATAGCCATAAGAAGAGTTGACACAGCGCGACATCACTATGTTCGAGTGCTCAAGTATTCATAGTCTCAGATTTTGGGCGTCTCCAGATTATGATGTTTCCCGGCTTTTCTCCGCGACTCTGAAGGGAGCATTTGGAAGCCTCATGAGTGGGGTAGGATGAGTAGCCGAAGCCGAAAGCCATTGTTGAAGATGTCTTACACTGGATCCGAGAATTTTATTTGGTTATAGACGACAGGTAATCCTCTTCAGACGGATCAAAACACAGGACTTGGAGACGAACCAACAACGGACAAAGTGCCATGGACAAGACGAATCCTCCCGACTTCAACCCTTCGGGCCACTTCGATCAACTCTCATCCAAATATGACGACTTGATCGGTCTGATGACAGGTGACATTGGACGCTATACTTTGAAGGCACTCGTCAAGCCGCCGACCTCAGATATGGTGATCCACGACAACGCGTGCGGCACAGGTCTGGTCACAGAATACCTCCAGCACGTCTCCTCCACTACGGGCACTTATCCAAAGATGATCCACGCGACAGACTTCGTGCCCTCAGTAACCAGGGTCATGCAGAAGAAAGCCGCGCAACAGCAGTGGAAGAACATCGACATCTCGGTCATGGACAGCCAGGACCTCACGTTTCCGGACGGCACCTTCGACCTCAGCATCACCAACTTCGGGATCTTTTTCCTCCCGGACCCCCAGAAAGGGGCGGACCAGATCTACCGCACACTGAAACCCGGGGGTCTCGCCGTCGTCACGGCGTGGAAGGAGCGGAGGATGATGGACACGATCGCCGCGGCGCAGAAAATCATCCGGCCGGATCTGAAGCCCCTGTACAGCCCGTGGGGGGAGCTGTGGTCCAAGGAGGAAACGCTGCGAAACGTTCTTCTCAACGCGGGCTTCAAGGCTGAGAACGTGAAGATTGTGGAGAAAAGGACAGACGCGGTGGTAGAACCGTTCCTCCAGGACCCGGAGATGGTGGCACGGTCGTACCCAGCGGCTGTGGAGGGCTGGAGTGAACAGGACAAGGCCAAATTGGGCCAAGAGATATTGAGAATTGCCCGTGAGAGGGATCCCAAAGGCGGGGGGGTGGGCGGTCTCTACTCCGTCGCGTACATCGCGATAGCAAGAAAGTAATTATTGGTAATCGAGGCATACGGTGTATAATGGAGATTCAACATCCCGTTTTCATCAGACCGGTGAAGCCAATCTGACGACTTGTCTGACATATACCTCCCTGCCGTAGCCCTGGCTCGGACACCTTAAGGATCTATTTCAAACCCGTCCAGGTTGTATTTGGTCAGGAACATAGACATTCAATGAATGAATACGTATAGTAGTCGGATAACTTCTCCAGGGGTGACTAGCCTCAGGCCCGGTAACCGAGATATGCTGAGGGACACAAAATCGCCACAAAGCTGGATTGATCTGATTTGACTCGCTTACGTCCTCGGAAGCCGCAAGTGATTAGAAAATGTCGCTAAGATTCCTCCTTGTGGGAGAGTGCGAATCCTATGAAAAGACACCAGTATCCGCCGGCAGATTTCCCATAGAGAAGCCATTTATGCTGTAGGCATGTACCCAACGGATAAATTCTGCTGACTTGGCGCACCAAGAGATCGAGCTGGCATTAGTAGTAACTCACGGGGAGCATATCTCAGGATCTAGCATACTGACCGCTACTCAAGGATTAGTCCCGGTGGGCGTCGGCATCATTTGTGCTAACGACAGTATTCATGTACCTTCTGCGACCGGCCATTGTGCGTGATCCCCCACACCGCTGTTATCGCGCAGACCGAGACTGTCTTTGTGCAAGTTAATTCCTCAAACTCACTTTTTCGCGCGGGAGCAAAATGCGGGGTGAGCTCACGCCCATCATATACATACGAGTCGACAGGTCAAATAAACGTCCTTTCTCTTCGCCGGTGACTTAAAGTAAGCCGTGCTGCTACCTCACATATATATCTTGTTCGCGAATCACGCTCCTTGCAGTCGACAGGCATCTTTCTTCGTTAACAGCACAAAGATGTCGTCTAAACCCGTCATCGTGTTCGTACCAGGCGCCTGGCATTCGCCCGAGGCATTCTACCTCGTGGTAGGCGAGCTGGAAGCAGCCGGCTATGAGACCAGAGGCGTCAGACTGGCCTCCGTCGGCTCGCCCGAGCCGCTCAAGGACTTTCAACCCGACGTGGAAGCCATTCAACAAGTCTTGAGACCATTAATCGAGGACGAGGAAAAAGACGTCCTGCTCTTCGTTCACTCGTATGGGGGCGTCGTGGGAAACGAGGCGGTCAAGGGCTTCGACAAAGTCTCACGCGAAAAGCAGGGCAAAAAGGGAGGGGTGTCGCATATCTACCTCTGCTGCGCATTCGCCCTCCCCGAGGGCGTTTCCTTGATGGACGCCCTGAATCAGACACCCTTGCCTTGGTTCCAAATCAATGAGGAAGAAACCATCGTCAATCCCGCCACGCCGATTCAGACATTCTACAATGACGTTGACGGTCCTGAGAAATACGTCGCAATGCTGAAGCCACATAGCTATCGCACCTTATTTTCCAAGGTGACGGACCCTGGTTGGAAGTACGTCCCGAGTACATATCTGCTGTGTGAGAAGGATGAGGCAATCCCGATTGATGCGCAGAAAGGGATGGTCGAGGGAGCTCAAAAGGCCGGGGCACAAATGAAGGTTGAAACCGTGAATGCCAGCCATTCCCCGTTCTTGAGTGTACCACAGGAGGTAGCGAGGTCGATTAGGCGGGCGGCGGGTGAATCACTATGAGGAGGAAGGGGAATGCACTATATCTAATATGGAGATATTAACAGAGGAAGGGTCTTTATGCCTGATATAGCGAGTTGCTAGCAATGATGGGGAAAAAGAGTCCCCTCGTTCCCTCGCATGTGATATCTGTCGGCAGGCGTGGCTGGATGCTCCGCCGTACTACCCCGGATCTGTTTTGCCTTCCGATTGGCCGCCGATAACTGCAAGGGCGCAGGCGAGAAAAACATTCCGACTTCGTCCCCGAGATTTTCTCATGGGTGACTACAAAATCTATTCTGGCACGGTAATACCTTTTCCCTGCCTGCGTACCTGCCTATAAACCTGACCGTCCCATGTTCTGCTGGAGCTAGAATACCGTTCGGGGTTGTCCTTCGCGAAGACCATGCCTCGACCATAAATCTCACCTTCTGCCCGCATTCTCCCCCGCCATGAGTCAAAGTAACCCTCCTCCAAAACCCTCCTCTGTAGACCACAGCAGCAGTGTCCATCCTCCAGCTACCTTGCATCCCAAACCTCGCTCGGCGGTACCCTCGTACCTGTTAAACGGGTCTTCTCCTCTGCACCGTTCCCAACCGACGACGACGACTCGAGCCCAGGAGCGAGAGAACCTGGCATCCTCTATTAAAGCTACGTACGGCCGACGGAGAACCATAGATTTCACAGCCGAAGGTCACACGGCCTCACAGGCCACCATGCCGAGCGGGACGTCGTGGCTGGGCCTGGAGAACACGCAAAAGGAAGTGGACTCGAAACGTCCGGCCAAACTGCACACCCCAGCTCGAGATGAGCGAGACGAAGCACCGCCGACTCCTCCGGCATCTACGGTGTCGCGTCCTGCAAGCCCCTATACGCTGAATCCACCCATCGACTTTGATGGCCTTTCCTGGCCGTGTATTGGCACGCGCGAACGCCTGGATCAGACCCCCGAACAAGCACAAGTCCGCCTCGATAAACTCGCTGGCGCGGTCAGGACGATATTTGAATGTATAGGCGAAGACCCTGATCGCGAGGGACTGCGGGATACGCCCGAGA
Organism: Fonsecaea erecta; assembly: GCF_001651985.1. Lineage (NCBI taxonomy): Eukaryota > Fungi > Ascomycota > Eurotiomycetes > Chaetothyriales > Herpotrichiellaceae > Fonsecaea > Fonsecaea erecta. Next base: position 1,899,651 of record NW_017387246.1, on the reverse strand, counting down.
GATACGCCAAAGCGCTGATGTTCTTCACCAAGGGCTACGAGGAGAACGTGCGGGATTTGGTCAACGGGGCGGTGTTTCATGAAGATCACGACGAATTGGTTATTGTCAAGGACATCGAAGTGTTTAGCCTGTGCGAACATCATATGGTGCCATTTATTGGAAAGATGCATATTGGGTATATCCCGAACCGGCGCGTGCTGGGATTGTCCAAGTTGGCTAGGTTGGCGGAGATGTTCTCGCGCCGATTGCAGGTCCAAGAGCGGTTGACGAAACAGGTCGCCCTGGCCATTGCCGAAGTCCTGAAGCCACAGGGCGTCGCGGTTGTGATGGAAAGCAGCCATTTGTGCATGGTGATGCGAGGCGTGCAGAAGACGAGCAGCTCGACGACGACGAGTTGCATGCTAGGTGCCATGAGGAGCAGCGCCAAAACACGAGAAGAGTTCTTGAGCCTGTTGAACCGGAAGTGATGGTCCACATGTGTTATGGACCGATGGGGCTTCCGGCTCCAGGTCTGCGTTACGAAAAGAGACATGTCTGGAAAATGAGGCGCGTTTGGCGGAATTTCAACAAAAAGGAAATGGTGTAACCAACTCAACGGCGGTTAATTGTTGTCGGTACCACAGGTGAACAGTACTTCGTACTGGGAGGTGGATATTTGGGAACTCTGGTACCTAGCGAATATGGATATGTACGGAGTTTGGAGCAGCTGCTTTGTGACATCCAGTCATGTTCTTCTCAAAGCACTGTCACAGATATAGTTCTTTGCTAAGGTTGTCGACGATACCCAGTGACCTTGCGATACCCGAATACGTCGTGATATACTGCGAAGTCACTGCACGTGACACGTCTTGGCACATTTTGCTCATTGCGCATCACTTCGCATAACGTCCCTCATCAATCATGAATCATGGCACGCCAGGTATCTTGACGAATTAATCAATTCCTCCAATCAATCTGGCATCAGTAGACCTGACAACGACTGTGCTAGGCCCAAGTCCGGACGAGCCGCTTCTTTAGCGGCATCAAGTCTGGCAAGGCCCTCATTTCAGGGCGGACGGAAAGCGTTCCGGCTTCCCTGATAGCGAGCTAATCGATTTTGCACATGAGGTAGTCCTCACAGCCTTGACTCCTCAAGCCAACCTCGTTACAATACCATCCGCATTCCACTACAACTCGCTTCGATCGAAACCGGGTAAGAGCGATCGGTAACGTGGTCGAAAATGGGCAAGCTGGTGACAGTAGCAACTTGCTCCCTTAACCAGTAAGTCCGTGCCTCAAGCCCAAGAAAGCCAACCTCTGACACATTCCAGGTGGTCACTTGACTTCGATGGCAATGCAGAGCGCATAATCACCAGTATCAAGCAGGCCAAGGCAGCAGGGGCTCGGCTCAGAGTCGGTCCTGAGCTGGAGGTTTGTGGATATGGAGTACGTGGTCCTGGCATGCTGCCCTAACGTCGTCCGAGCCTATATATTTTCACCTCTGCGTATGCTAATGCAACCTGTCGTGCTAACTGTCCATCAGTGTGCCGATCATTAGTAAGTCTTATAACCTACGATCTGCCCTGTTGCTCCTAACCATAGCAGCTTGGAGGGAGACCTCTTCCTTCATTGCTGGGAATCTCTGGCGACCATCATCACCCACCCAGATGTCTCCGACTGTATTCTCGACATCGGCATGCCCGTGCGCCACAATTCGGTCCGTTACAACTGTCGAGTGATTGTCTTGAATAAGAAGATCCTCCTCATCCGTCCCAAGATGGCCATGTGCGAGGAAGGCAACTACTTTGAGTCTCGGTGGTTCACCCCTTGGACACGGCAACGAGAGGTTGAGGACTACCCACTCGAAGATGCGATCAGTAGCGTTACCGGCCAGCGAATGGTATGTTAAAGCTTGTATTTTTTGCCATCGCTCTAGAGCTCTGTATAATCTAAAAATGATAGGCACCTTTCGGAGATGGAGTCCTCCAGACCATTGACACGCTTGTTGGCGCAGAAACGTGCGAAGAGCTGTTCACTCCGAATGCCCCTCATATTCACATGGGACTGAATGGCGGTATGTCGGCTGAAGAGCTGCTGTTTCTTGCTGTTCTGTTTTTCATTGCTAATGAGTTATCAGTGGAGATCTTCGTGAACTCCAGTGGCTCCCATTATGAGTTGCGGAAGCTCCAAACACGTGTATCTCTGTAAGTCCTCGTTCCCCCTGGACATGTTTCGAAATCTGGTGCTCGACGTCCGAAACGCTGAGCCAGACACACCAAGAGACGACACTGACTTCGTGGCTGCAGCATTCGAGAAGCTACGAGACAAAATGGTGGAATATATGTGGTACGTGAGTCTGAAACCACCTCCAGTGATGCCCTTTCCTCTCACTTTCCGGTGTGCTAATGGTCAATAGTACTCTAATCAACGAGGCTGCTCTGGAGACAGATTGTACTAGTATGTCCCGACGAAAGCTGTCACTTTGATGCTTCATTGCCTTTGCCCACGCTCTGTTTCGGGCCAGGCTTTTGTGCTAACGAACATCAAGCGACGGCTGCGCCATGATCTTTGTGAATGGTAGGCTACTGGCTCAAGGGAGCCAATTCAGTTTGAACGACGTCGAGACTATCACTGCAAACGTCGATCTCGAGGATGGTAGGTAACACTAGGGGCGCCTCCACCTGCCATCAGGACTCTGCCACCTCTCTGACTTTACTTGTACAACCGATTGATTCTAACAAGTTGTTAGTACGGTCATTCCGTGTCTCTCACTCCCGAAACCTTCAGGGTGCCCAGGCTGCACCATATCCCCGTATACCCGTCGACCTACGCTTGACACACCCGGGTTTCGAACAAACCGGCAAATTCCTCGCTCCCTCTCCAGATATCCCCATCCGCTATCATTCTGCTGCCGAGGAAATTCAATTGTAGGTGAATTTTTGTGCTCACGGAATCGTGCATTTGCACATTGCAGGGAAAAGCAAGACGGCGAGCGCCCCTTTGATTCAACCTCGGGCCCTGACTTCTTAGATCTGCTAACTCTTCGGATCTGTCCTTCCCACGATCCTCTGTGTCCTTTCTTGTTATGCTGATGCGCTGGCTAACGTAATCTTTTCGATGATTAGTGCTCCTGCTCTTTGGCTTTGGGACTACCTGAGGCGCTCCAGAACAGCAGGATACTTCCTACCTTTGTCTGGCGGCATCGACTCTGCATCAACGGCTGTGCTCGTGTTTTCAATGTGCCGGCTGCTCTATGACGCTATCACGTCCGATCAGACCCTGCCTCACACCAAGGAGCTCGTTCTGGATGACCTTCGTCGAGTCTGTGCACAAGCCGACGACTGGACACCATCCGGCCCTCAAGAAATTTGTGGACACATTTTCCACTCTACTTACATGGGTTCGAAGTACGTGGACGTTGTTCGCCAAAGCGCGAGCATCAGGCGTTACCTGTCTATCCTCAGCAACTTTAACCGCTAACACACCAGCAGGAACAGCAGCAAGGAGACTAGGTCCAGAGCCGCGGCACTTGCGAAGGCGATAGGATCGTATCACATCGACCTCAATATCGACGGTGTCGTCTCAGCTCTCACCACGCTCTTCACCACCGTCACCGGATTTACACCCAGTTTTACTTCTAAGAATCCTTCCGAGGGGCTTGCCTTACAGTATGTCTCCTGCATCATAGCCTCTTGTTGCCTGATGACGTCTTTATTCTTTCCAAACTGCGGCTAACAATAACCAGAAACATCCAGGCACGCATACGTGTAAGTTATCTCTCTCGGTGGTGCTGACAGGATCTGAACAAGCTTCTGTACTTGCAAACATGATCAACAAGCTAACGTTGTGGCGATTGATAGATGGTTATTGCGTACTTTTTGTATGTGCTCCTGGACACCCGCCCCATTGAAGCAGGGGCATTGTCCTCTCCCCTCTGGCTATTGGATCCAGACTTGGCTGACGTTTATTAGTGCCCAACTCTTGCCTAGTGTCAGAAAGCGCAAAGGAGGCGGCGGTCTCCTGGTTTTGGGCTCTGCCAATGTTGATGGTACCTCAATCTACTCTCTTTCAACCCAGGAATTTCACTGATCATATCAGAGCAACTCCGTGGTTACCTGACCAAGTATGATGCGAGCAGCGCGGACATCAATCCGATCGGCGGCATATCCAAGGTCGACCTTCGAATGTTTCTGGCTCACGCCCGAGACAATCTCGACCTCCCACTTCTGCAGGGCTTCCTCGACGCTACGCCGACGGCTGAGCTCATCCCCACAACCAACGCCGACGCTCACACCCAATCCGACGAGGAAGAAATGGGCATGACGTACGCCGAACTCAGCGTGCTCGGCCGGCTACGCAAGGTTGGACGTCTCGGCCCATGGGGCGTCTTCGAGAAGGTAACTGCCCCAGTTCCCCCTTTCATCAGCCACCCACTAATGTTCCACCTCCAGCTCCTCCCTATCTGGACGTCCCCACCACCAAATGCAGATGAGATCGCAACAGAAGCTCGCGGCGCACACTCAGATCCGCAGTACGTCCATAGCGTGGCACATGGTCAGAGCATGACACCGCGTGCCGTGTACGAGAAAGTGCGAAAATTCTTTTGTGAGTATACCATCTTTGCCGCCGTGGCCCCCCATGACTGACGGGGAAAAGATTACTATGCGATCAATAGACACAAACAAACCACCCTGACGCCCGGATTACACATGGAACAGTAAGTGATGGTTGTGGGATGAGCTTCTTCGAGAGTGTTAACCATATCCCTCAGGTACTCGCCGGACGATCATCGATACGACATGCGACCATTCTTATATCCCAGCTTCACAGCGCAGTACCGTAAGATGGAGAACGCAGTTCAGGTCCTCGAGGACAACGCGAAGAAAGCGGGTGCAGAGAGCAATGGCATTTGAGAATATATAGGAGACTTCCAGACTTGCTAGCATAGACTGTCCACTCCTGCCCATGACTTCCTCAGGGGCTCTGGTCCATTTAATTCATGCCAAGAATCCCGCCAGATTGGGGAGTCCGATACCGGCTTCGGAGATAACCATGGAGGGGCTCCGGGCACGGTCACGTGTGAGGGGTCGTGATCTCCATCTCGCCGCGTCGCAGGTTTTCAATGGGGCGCATCGACGTCCCGAAACCCGAGGCAGACAAATCAATCAATCAATCAATCAATCAATCAATAGTCATTGCGGCGACCCTCAAAGTTGCGTGCGAAGATCATGTAATCGAGGGGTTTCTGAGTGGGAATTTTTTTGGCTCTACGTCTATCTCGAGGCCCAAAGATCGTAGGAACGAGCTCATCATCGACTCTCTTACCCCCATCCGGCACCTTGGTACCACTCCTACTCGTTCGGGGTATCTCCCTCGTCCACTTCCACTTCCACTCCCCTCTCCCCGATTTCTCATCCCTCGCCTCGTTTCCCGCATTTGTCAGTGGTGAATCTCTTTCCCTCTTGTGTGTTTTTCGTGGGTTGTTGTTGGAGGATCATTTTATGATCAGAACCTCTTCCTCCCCCTTATGTTACATCACCACACGCCATAGACTTGGATTCCGTTGTTGCGTCGTCGGGCAGCATCATAGAAGAAAAAGATTGGCTCACTCAGGCGTCCGCGCTCCGCATATCATCACCGAGTTGAACAACATGGCCGCCGCCATTCCTCACCCAGAGTTACCACGTCCGGCACATCTTGACCGCGACTCTCCGCTAGGGCGCAAGTTCGGGAAGGAGGTCACCAATTACTTTGGAGGTGAGTCTATCTTTTGTCTTCGGGACCATTGAGCGGGTAGTCTATTGAAACTAGTTCTGGGAGACTGACATGATCCATTACTTTCATTTCCAGGCTCGCCCATCAACCGAGTCTCGTTCCTGCGCGAAGACTACACCTTCCTGGCGGGGGCGTTTGCCCACCCGACCACCAGATTCCTCGTCTACAAGACCCTCTCCCCACTGATCAAGACGCCGACCGAGATCCACTTCGCGACCTACGACGAGATCAAGACGCTCCTCCCCGAGAACCCGTTCGCGCGGACCGAGAAGGAGATCGTCGACGACTTCGACTCGAGCGTCGACATCCCGCAGCTGGTGTTCCTGGGGCTGGACGAGAATGTCACTGACGGCTACTCGTATAAGAACTTCACGGGCGCGCCGCACTGGGCGCTGGACATCACGCCCAAACGCACCTATGAAAAGGAGGCCAATGCGTTGATCGAGTCGTTGTTGGAACAGGGCCTGAAGTTCAGCGAGGGCATGCGGGCCATGAGCTTCCCACCGGACATTGGTGAGTCTTTCTCTCTGTAAAATTAGGGACATGAGGCGCACGAGACTGACTTTCTCTGGTGAAAAACAAAAGCTGCCCAGTACGCTCAGGGCCGTCACTACCTCGACTGGAACTACCGCAACACGTTCTGCGGCACGTGTGGCCATCGAACCCTCTCCGTCCACGGCGGAGCCAAGCGAGTCTGCCCTCCGACAGACAAGGCCGAGACGCCGCGAGAGCGCGAACCGTGCTCGACCCGGACCACCCTGTCAAATCTCACGTTCCCCCGCACCGATCCCACCATCATCGTCGCGGTGCTCAGCCACGACAGCAAACGCCTCCTGCTGGGCCGACAGAAGCGCTGGCCCCCGCACTGGTTCTCCACGCTGGCGGGCTTCATCGAACCGGCCGAGAGTGTCGAGGACGCTGTGCGGCGGGAGGTGTGGGAAGAGTCTGGCGTCGTCCTGTCGCGCGTGCTCGTGCACTCGACCCAGCCCTGGCCGTACCCGGCGAACCTGATGATCGGCGCCATCGCGCAGGCGGCGTCGCCCGAGGACGAGGAGATCCGGCTGGAGTACGACCCCGAGCTCGAGGTCGCCAAGTGGTTCACCCTGGAGGAGATCCAGGAAGCCCTGCAGAACGGTACCAGCGGGCTGGGCGATCCCGCGCCCGAGGGCTACAAGGAGGGAAATCTGCGGTTGCCGCCCCCCACGGCCATTGCGAACCAGTTGATCTCGGCGGTGGTCAAGGGTGGGTTTTTGGAGGGTGTCACGCCGATCACGAAGCTGTAGAGCGAGCCCCGAAAGAGAGAGAGGGAGAGAGAGAGAGACCATTATATTGCCTGGATGTGGATCGACGATTCATTGGGGAGATCCTTGATCGGATGTGCAGCTACATTTTCTGTTATTAGCCGCCGGTGATATAGACATTGCAGTCCTAGATCCCTCCGCCACCACCAGCCCGTTTAGAAAAAATCCCAAGTACACGTGGAGAATCGAGTTGAGCCGAACTCCTTTTCTTTTTAGGCGTTCTTCATGCCTGCTCTTGCTCTTGCTCTTGCTCTTGCTCCTGCTCCTGATTCTGAACCTGCTTCTTGATGCCCACGACGACAAAGTTCCGCGGACTCTGCTTGTAGTCGAAGACGACGTCGACCCAGCAGTCGTCGATGTCCGGGTGCTCGCGCAGGAACAGCCAGCGGTCGGTGACGATGATGCTCTCGACCACGCCGGCGCTGAACGCCATCAGGCTCCAGATCACGGCCAGGTTCTTCTTGGCGTATGCGAACCGCCGCTCGTACGCGTCGATAATCTCGTCCGTGAGCAGCGGGTCCTGCGTCAGCGCCGTCACCGTGGGGCCGTCGACGGGGTGGGCGCGCAGCTTGGCCAGGGCCCCGTGCACGTATGCTCGGAAGTTGGCGAAGCATGTCTTGCGCAAAGACCCGATGATCAGGGGCGTGCCGCTGCCGTTGCCACGGGATCCTTCACGACCTGTGATGCTGCCGCCCACGACCTCCTCCTCCTCCTCCTTCCCCTCCCCTGCTGGGCCAGCAGACTGCTTGACGACGCCCAGATCAAGCAAGATGCGCTGCAGGAGTGCGCGGTAGAAGTGGCGGCGGAAGAAGGCCTCGCTGTCCACGGGCCCCCAGTTGTACGGGGCCTGCACGGCCATCATGCGCGCCGTGATGTTCAGTCGTACCCCGCGCCCACTCCCGCCGTCGGCGTCAGCGAGCGGGAACTCCTCCAGCGTGCGCGACAGCGGGAATCCGTGCGGGTCGTATGCTCCCCCGGTCGCCTCCAGCCGCGGGTGATTGGGCCGCAGCCGCGGGAGCTTGTATGTCGCCGGCCCCAGCCGCTCCGTCACCAGGTTGTAGCAGCACCCGATGATGGCGACCGCGCACACGCTGCGATTCAGGCTCAGCGACCGCAGCGCGTGGTGCGACAGGTTGCCGCACGAATGGAGCGAGACGACCAGGGCTCTGGACCTCTTGCTGTTTCTGCTTCTGTGTCCATCCCCGGTTTCGTCTGGGGTCGCCGTGGTTGAAGGGTTTTCGATGTTTTCTGGTCGCTGTTGTTCTTGCTCGTCGCCTTCTTTCTGACTGGAATCTAATGGGTAAAGGATATTCTCGAGATATCCGTCCTGGACGTCGTGCTCGATGTACGTCATGGAGCCCCTGTTGGGATCAAAGTCCTTGTTGTCCAGAATCTTTGCCGCAGCAAACATTTCTGGCACCGGCTCTGGCACTGGCACCGGCACCGACGGACGCCCTTTTTCAGACTGGGAAGAGGAGCAGGAGGAGGTTGGAGGAGTGGGCACGCCGTCCTTGCGCGCCATCTGCCGCTTCCACTCTTTCTTGTTGCGCATGATCTTCTCTTTCTGCGCCAATTTCGCGTGGACATCCATCGTTCTCGCACCAGCAATGTTGTGATGCTTCCTCTCAATGGCCACCACGTGCTTGTTGTACGGCGGGGACGCCAGCGTTCGGCCCAGGTAGTTCTGGCCCGACCCGAAATCGACGACCGAGAGCGGCTCCTGAAGTCGTCGGGAGACGTCTTCGGAGAGCTTGTCCACATACGCCGCGAAGTTCGCAACTTCGTGGATCTTCTTCGTCTTCATCCCCACGGAGAGCTGTGTGGGTATGTCTGTCACGTCGTCCGAGACGGGGGTGAAGTCCCGCCGAAGGCAGTGTTTCCGGATTGTCTGCACATACTCCAGCAGGCTTGCGGGTGGAGAGGGGCTGGAACCGGAATTTGTCGACGGAGCAGCAGGGGAATACTCCTTTAAATCAGTTCGAAGAAGCAGATCAAGCACATCGTCAATCTCAACTGTGTCGAACCACTCACGCCATTCCTCCGGCAGGACCGTCGTGTAAAGGTCCGGCTCTCGCGTGAGGAAGTCCAGAATATGCACTCCGCCGCAAAGATTCCGAAAGAGGTCAGATCTCGTGGCGAAATCTAGTACCGACTGGATGTATTCATCTTCAGACGTCCACGCTGGGTCAAGGGGAAGCCGAAGTCCCCGTTCCCGTCCGACAAGACCATCCGTCATGACAACGGCCTCATCGTCCTCTTTGAAAGTTAGCTCAACGGGGGATAATATCCGGTAAACGATTACTTTATCCTGGGGCAATTTAGTGGACACTTCACAGCGAAATTCGTCGTTGTTTCAAGCCAGAAAAAAAAAGCATGTGTTTTGATGCCAAGATGAGTAAAACTCGCTCCCACCTCTCTCCGATCGGGCCAAGGCTGATGCTGCCCTGTCAAGCTCCTAGTGCGTCAGGACTCGCCACAGGGATAGAGCTTGATTCAACCTGATAGAAGCTGGGGTCATCATTAGGAGATGGTCGGCATGAAACAATTCCTCCAAGAGTGACACGTATTGAACGATTGTCAATGTGCTAACGAAATAAAAAATGCCATATCCGGAGGAGGCAGGTTGGGCGACCAGCGTGTTCCCTAAACATTCTTGAGAAGGTTTGCCGATTGACACTACAGCAGTTCAACTGGTCTTCAGACTGTTTTCCACCTTCTAGTTCCACAGAAGAAATCAATTCCACAAGTCGATTTCACATGAAATGCGTTCGCCACTGCTCTCGCATGACATCAAAAGCTCTGGGGGGTGCAATAGCTACCTCGTACAAGGTCCTCGAGTGACTGGCCCGGGTCCCCGGCACCCCAACCGGCATACTCGCCGAGCCGCTCGCTGTCTATTACCATGATTGGGTTAAGCTGATAAAGCTCATTACGCTGTGTACGAGCTGCAGACGTCAACTCTCTCTCTCCGGACCACGCCACAGCGATTCCATCTCCATCGTACTACAGCTATGAGACTCCAAACCTGCGCTAAATGCTGGAAGCATCCATATTTGAATCCACTCTTATCAAATCCCTTTTCCACGGACGCGAGATCCGACGCAGGAGCATCGAGTTTGAATGGCCCCTATCAAGAAGAAATCCCCACTGCCAGATTTTCCTGGTCAAGCTTTTCTCCGTCGAGATGTTCGGCTTTACCTGGTATAGAAAGGTTGCCGTAGGTGCGTTTGTAATGCGATTTGATTCCTGCCGGCCTCGGGTAGCCTCAGATCTCCAACTTTGTGCTTGTATCAGGAATATATGGCGAACTCGAATAAATCCATAGTTCCAGCCGCCATCTCATGCTTTCGGCTCAAAGCTTGCTTTCACCGTTCGCGTTCCCAGGTTGACTCCAAGCCTCGCGATGGAAACCTATCTCCAGTACCGTCGGATAGGGCTCACGATCCAGAAGCAACTCGAGGCCTCTAACGCCGAATCTGCACGCGCATTACCATGCCTGTCCCGTCAGAAGACCAGAGTTGTCAATGGACAGCCAGTCCTCATCGTCGAATGGGACGGACCAGACGACCCAATGAATCCCCGAAATTGGTCTCTTTTTCGCCGCGTCTATGCCACGCTTATCATCTCCTCGATCGCGTTCATGGTCGGTGCTGCGGCCCCCATTGATGCAGCCGTTCTACCTCAAGCCGCGAGAGACCTTGGTGTCAGTGAAGTCACCGAGACACTGGCCGTTGGCATGTTCCTGATCGGTTTCGGTGCCGGAGCACTTATCTGTGGCCCGTTCTCCGAAGTACTGGGCAGGAGTGGCACATACATGGTCTCCCTGATTTTTATGTGTATTTGGCTAATGGCGTCGGCCCTGGCACCGAACATCGGCGCCCAAATCGTCTTTCGATTCCTGGCTGGCTTCAGCGGTGCCTCTCCTCTCGTCTGCGCAGGAGGGTCGGTGTCGGATATGTTTACACCCATTGAGAAGACGTACATGTTCCCGATCTTCGCCTTCGGAGGGTTTCTCGGACCACCACTTGGCCCCATAATGGCCGCCTACGTACCGACGTCGCCCTACCTTCATACCTGGAGATGGGCAGAGTGGATAGCGTTGTTTACCGCCGCGGTCGTCCTGCTTTTGGCGTTCTTCTTCCAGCCAGAGACGTTTCCACCGCTGCTGTTGAGTTGGAAGGCCAGGCACCTGCGCAGGATCACCGGGGACAAGCGATACTATGCCGAACACGAAATCGAGCGCATTCCTCTCTCGACGCGGCTCAGGGTTGCCCTGCCGAGACCGTTCATTATGGCCTTTACCGAGCCGGTTATCTTCTTGATCACCTTGTACATGTCGGTTCTGTACATCATCCTCTTCACTTTTTTTGACGGATACGATTTCATCTTTCGACAGACGTATGGCGTTTCTCAGGCTATATCGAACATTATCTTTATCGGAATCGCTGTCGGCGTATGCTTCGGTGGAGTCTGGCTGCCTTGGATGTACAGGCTGACTGTCCGAGCTCAGCAGACGGCCGAAGCGCACGGCCAAAAGCAATTCGATCCTGAAATCCGATTGTGGTTCGCCATGCTGGGTGGCGCTCCCGCGATACCCATCTCGTTATTGTGGATGGGTTGGACGGCATACCCGAGCGTCTCGATCTGGTCCCCGATCATCGCTTCGGTCCTTTTCGGCTACGGCACGATCATGATTTTCATCAGTTGTTACATGTACATTATCGACAGTTATGAAATGTACGCGGCGAGTGCGCTGACCTTCGCCACGTTGGCACGATATATCATTGCCGGCGGCATGACGGTCGCGGGCGTTCCTTTCTACAAGGACATGGGTGTGCATTGGACACTGACCATTCTGGCGGCTCTGAGTGCCTTGCTGGCTCCGCTGCCATACGTGTTTTACAAGTACGGGTATATAATTCGGAGCAAGAGTCGGTTTGCCGTGAATCGCGCGGCAGAGGAAGATGAGATCGTGGTGCCTGTCCAGAACGAGTCTTCTGGTTCGTCCTCCATGACCATCACGCCGGAGATGAACAAGGAACTGGGCGGACAGACCGGCAACGACTGAATGAGCGTTACTGTTGGTTTTGCAGGCGATTGTTCGTATTAGACAATTTTGAATTCGGCAAGCGAAGTAAGCACATTTTCCACGCCCTCGGGGCGTTTGGTGAATCATTCAAGCGCACAAAAAAACATTTGCCTACTTTTGACAAACTAAACCCAAATCGGCTCTGACGAGATATAGTCCTCAGACAATTCTAGTATTTGGACCATCAGTCATGGAAACACGGCCGCTGTTTTCACCCATTGCTTAAGCCAATTGCAAAACCGAAAAGGGCGGCCGCAGCCTCACTAGGAGAGAACCACTCTAGAGTCCACCATGAATGGGCGACGAAGAGTCTGCACAAAGTCATACTGCACCTGGAACGGACAAATAACGCAAATTCTGAAGATATTGGAGACATGAGAATCCATTCCCAGACCATGATGATCAGATCATGTCCCTCTCATCAATGGCTGGAGCCTCATCTATAGCCGTGTACATCTGTTCGTGTCACTTTGCTCGTGGGTATCATTGAATAAACAATATTAAAGCAGGAAAGGATCACTCCAGGCCAATCCACTCCGCCTCGCCATCTTCGGCGACGACCGTCTCTCCATTCGAGTGATGGCCATAATGCCCCAGATTTTCCATTAGCAGCTTGTTGTTGCTGCCTTTTGGTTGTTGACACAAGAATTCAATCTCAAAAACATTTCGCTCGCTGAGACTGCGCACTTGTTTTCCTACGCCGTCGACACCGCGGAGGATGGAGCGAAGTTCAGCGGCAAATTCACCATGCCGCTCCTTGATATACCGGCCATGGACACTCAGTATCTCACCCAGCCAGCGAAGGGCGAACTCCAAATGAGGGTTATTTTCCATCTGCTGGGCGACGAGCATCAACAGTCTCCCGAGATACACCCTCGGTAGTTCACGCACAAGCAGCGGAATCGACCCGTATGGTACTGACTCATAAGCTTGTCGGAGCAAAGGTTTGTCGTTCAGTCTGAAAGCCATGACGAGAGCCTTGAGGTATTCAGGCTCATCTTGTGCGAGGATAGATCGTACGTTCTGCGGAGTAACGTCGATGTCGAGATCAAATGGGTCGAAGTCTTCCATTCCCGCACTGTCGAGGCTGTATATCAAGAGACCTTCAGTGCTGGCCGCACAGAAGCTTCTTCCGGTCGGTGCGAACTCGACATCAGCGACCCTGACTTCTGGACGAATAGTCCTCGCCGTGGCGTCTTTGCCACGTTTCACGCCTGGGAGGCCACGGTCGATGCGATCTTCGAGGTCGCTTGCTTCGCCTTCTGTGTCCAGCATTTCTCTAGGCAGGCCATTGGACATAATAGCTGCCGAATTTAAGAATTCCTGTGTCCCGTCCAGACTCAGGTTGATGGAGATGGTAAACTTCTTGATCAACGTCAGCGTGCTAACGGAGTATAGACAGATGTATTTGCTGTTGCCGGCTGCAAGAAGACAGCTGCCGTCTGCGGAATACACGATTGAGTTGAACGACTTAGTTCCAGGGGTTGAGGCCGCTGTACGTCGCGAAGTCAAGGTTCGACCTCCACTGACATCTCGACGACCGTCGAAACCAGATTCTTGTATTGAAGTGTTCAGATTCCAGAAGGTAAGCTGGCCATCAAGAGTAGAGGCTGCGATTTGTGCAGAGTCAGGCCGAATTGCAATACACAGCAGGTCAGACATGAGCTGTAACGTTTCCGACGATTGTGATCTGTCAAACACAGACCATACTCGAATGGTGTGATCCCACGATCCCGAGACGAGGTGTCGACCGTCCGGGGTAAAGGCTAGTGTAGATATCGGGCCTTCGTGGCCCGCCAGCCGATCGAGAAGAGCCCCAGTTTGGACGGACCACAGATAAATGTCAAAAGAGTCGTGAGATGCGGCGCAGACGACCTCCGCAGAAGGGTCGATGGCTAAACAGGAAAAGGAAACCCTTTGAGGAGCGGTGAACGTCCTAAAATTTCGATACCTCAACATATCCCAGGCTCGGACTGATCCATCTAGAGAGGATGTAAAGAGAATGTTGCCTCTTTTGGAGTATGCAGAGGCGGTGACGGCAGAATTATGTTCCGAAAAGGTCGCAATGTGGAAACCGGAGGAGACATCCCAGACCTTGATTAGCCCATCATCAGCACCAGTAATGATGCGACCAGAGTCTGGAGAATACGTCAAAGTCGTCATTGTGTCAAGATGTGACGACTGCTTGAGGATGTTTGACTCCGAAGCATACTCCCAGACTAGTAGTTGACCGGTCTTGGATGAGCCTAGGGCAAGCCATTCTCCCGTGTTGTTGATGGTTACCGCTGAAATGGGCGAGGCTGCCATTGACAGGCTGTGGATGTTGGAGAAAGAGGGAGTCTCATACAAGGAAAATAGACCATTGTCGAAGCAGACAGTGAGTAAGTTGGTCGAGGGGTGATAGGAAGCGCATTTCAGCTTTGCGTTCTGCATGAAATAGTCCCTCTGGACAATGCGCCACCTCTCATCGTCGGGCTCTATCGACTCATCGTTTTCGGCCCGTAGGCGGGCTGAGTACTCCCAGCGGAAGAGAGCCCCGTCTTCACTCACTGTAAATATAGATTCTTGATCGGCGGAGAACCAGACGCCCCTGACTTGCTGTCTATGGCCCGAGAGGACTGTCGGCTCGAATCCTTCCTCTGGATCCAGACTCCATATCCGCGCGGTGAGGTCTTTGGATGCACTGAGGAAAAAGCGCGAGTCACCCGACCAGCTCAAATGTCTGACATCGTCAAAGTGACCTCCATATTCACGATGCAGAACGAACGGAGCGAATTCGAGGTCCCCATCAGCACCTCCGCCGGGCGTAGAAGGTGTCCGCCATGCCTGAATCTTTCTGCCGAGTCCAACCACGAAATGACGACCGTCCGGAGCAAATGCTAACGACGTCACCGGCGATTTAAAGGAGAAATGGTAGATAGCCACTCTTCTGGAGAAAATAGACAGTATTGCACGGCCATCCTCGTCAATGGTGAGGAGGAGGCTTCCGTCTGGGGAAAGGTCAAGGTTGGTGATATTCTTTCGGTGGGCAAAGGGAAAGGTGTAACTGGTATTTCTGCCGTGTAGTATGTTAGATCGAATCCCATGCCAGTCCGAGGGTTCTCACTTCGTTAGGTTAAAGACCGTCACGCGGTTGCCGACTGGCGAGAGCAGAGAGTTGCCGTCTGGGGTGAAGACGAGGTTGCCTTGACGATAGACGGTACCCAAGAGGTTTGAAAACTGCAACAGTGTGTTAGAAAGATAGCACCACCCACTGCATTTGTTATACACACCTTGAATTCTGTCTTCATTGTCTCATGGCTGTGCGGTCCAGGTCGGCGCATATGCTGTAGACATGATCCCCAGTGTGCAAACTGCGGCATCAAAAAAAAAAGTTATCGGAGAAAACGATTGATTTTCTCCGGAACCAGTACGTTTGAGGTTAAGCGCACGCCGTGATCTGGGGCACGCCTACTAGTGAAAATTGGCGTTTCAGGGGCGCGACTGTCGACACTTTCTGGTGAGGATCAATTGAAGGAAACCCCTAATAACCACACACCACGTTGTCCCTTTGAGACTGCATTCCTCGTCCCTTCACCTCTTCCATCATTTCCTCTGCTAGACCCTCGTTGTCTTCGTCTCTCGCTCTTGGTCTCTTTACTTGATTGTTTTTCCTCAAATCTGCGACCGAGATGGCTCCAGCAGCAGCAGAGTCCCCATCGCCCATTGGCATTGCCAATTTGCCCAACCAGCGACACAAGATCGTCGCAAAGAGAGGCGCTGCATTCACCATCATGGTAGGGCTGGGTATCTTCTCCCATCTCCTAGGTAAATGCTAACCGTTGTTATTCAGGTTGCCGGCGAGTCGGGTTTGGGCAAGACGACTTTCATCAACACTCTCTTCTCAACAACCATCAAGAACTACCAAGATCACAAGAGGCGCCACGCGAAGCAAGTTGATAAGACAGTGGAGATCGAAATCACAAAAGCTGAATTGGAAGAGAAATTCTTCAAAGGTACATTTCAAATAAAGGCGCATTCGTTGATCGCAGTCTGCCTAACATCCTGCTAGTTCGTCTCACCGTCATTGACACTCCTGGCTTCGGCGACTATGTCAACAACCGTGACTCCTGGATGCCCATCATCGAATTCCTTGATGACCAGCATGAATCCTATATGCTGCAAGAGCAACAGCCACGACGACAAGACAAGATCGACCTCCGTGTCCATGCCTGCCTCTACTTCATTCGACCCACGGGCCATACCCTGAAGCCCTTGGACATCGAGGTCATGAAGCGGCTGTGCACTCGTGTCAACTTGATCCCGGTTGTCGCAAAGGCTGACACACTCTCCCCCGCCGATCTAGCCCGCTTCAAGCACCGTATTCGAGCTGTCATTGAAGCGCAAGGCATCAAGATCTACCAGCCCCCTATCGAGGATGACGACGAGGCCGCAGCACAACATGCTCGTGCTCTTATGGCTGCTATGCCATTTGCCGTCATTGGCAGCGAGAAGGACGTCAAGACTTCTGACGCTCGCATTGTCAAGGGCCGACAATACGCTTGGGGTGTGGCTGAAGTGGAGAACGAAGAGCACTGTGACTTCAAGAAACTCCGATCGATCCTCATTCGAACCCACATGCTCGACCTCATCCACACCACTGAAGAGAACCATTACGAAGCCTACCGCGCGCAGCAAATGGAGACACGGAAGTTCGGTGAGGCCCGACCGCGAAAGTTGGACAACCCCAAGTTCAAGGAAGAGGAAGAAGCGCTTAGAAAGAGATTCACCGAGCAGGTCAAGGTGGAAGAACAGAGATTCAGAGCATGGGAGCAGAAGTTGATTGGCGAAAGAGACCGACTGAACAAGGATCTGGAGGCGACCCATGCCGCTATCAAACAATTAGAGCAGGAACTGGAACAAATGCAAGGCAGTGCCGTGAGGAGCCATGGTCGTCGCTAGGCCAGTGCAAGATCAGAAATCAAGCTAGCTTGATGACCTGGTTGGCTAAGTTGGGCCAGAAGCGAGGATTCTGGCAATTCCTTGCTTCGGGTGCCGTGTCCGGGAACGTGGGTGTGTGCTCAAAGCGTGGAGCTCCTTCTGAGGTTAGCACTGCTACGAAAATACCTTCTAATGTCAGATCTTTCTTTTGCTGTGGAACCGGTCTATTTCTATCGGCTATGGCAATGTCACCGTGACTTGGAGTCTATCCTCGACACCTGCGCCCAGTCGCAAGCTCTATACGGCAGCATCTTTCAACTGCTGCGTAATATGCCCATTCGCCCCTCTTCCACCCATTGGGTCATGTGTTGTGGTGTGGTTCCCATTCTCCTTTGCCTTGTCCACTGTCCGCCGCGAATCTTCCTCTGCTACTGCCCTGTCGACGTCAGCGAAGCCCTCATCGATCTCGACATCGTCGTCCTCCACAATGCCCATCCAAGCACGCATCTTGTCTCGTTTGAACGCTTCAAAATCCCATTCTTCGGGCTCTAACGTCTCTTCACCTTCAAGCCAGACATATGTTTGTGCTTCGACTTCTTCCAGGACTTCGTCGTCTCTGTCTTGTTCGGGGGCAGCTTGATCCAGTTCCACATCCTTCAAAACTTGTACCTTCACGACATCCCGCTTGTACTGGCGGCCTTCGAAGATGTCCAACCGGTAGATATCCCCCTGCGTCAGTCCGGTCACCAGGCTCCCCCGTACCCTGGAGCCGGAGTGGGGTATTATGGCCGGGTAATCCGCGTATCTCACTCTGTGTCGACGATAGTTCTGCAGCATGGCGGGCCGGACGGTGATCAGGTCTTTCTGCCACGGCTCGGGATTGTGGGTGCCGTGGATGACGCGATGGAGGACGCCAGGCGCCATGAGAGTTCCTGTTGGGGCCCCAATTAGAAAAACGGTAAAGCATGAGAGGAAGAGGCAAGATACCATAGAAAAAGGCCGTGTAATCGCCCATGTTTGTGCCAGTATTCAGTGATCCTACGTCAAAGGGAGGGCTGGAACGGTGGAGGTGGCAGACAAGAAGCGGGCTAGGCTTTGTGTGCAGAAGATCGGGAGACAATCCAAGAGGCAGATGAGTTAGACTTGTCTCCTTTGCTTTTAGTATATCCTATTTCACTGTCACTCTTTGTTCGTCTTGTCTCTCACACTGTAAATCCCCCAATGCGCCCTGCAAGACAGTCCGCCCGCAGATATCAACAAAATAGTTCTGAGCAGGAAGGTGCGCCGATATCCGCGCTCATAGCCTGCTGGGAAAAGCCGCTCTGTGTAACAGAGCATCTTCCCCACGAGCCCCATAGCCGCTGTGGTTCTCTCTTGTTTCGACGAATAGTTCACTTCGAAAACGGCCTGTCAGTATAGCCAGTGTGTTGGAATGGCAACTCGTCCTCTTTCCTGGTTCTGGTCGATTCAGCACAGTGACTGGCATCTCCGGAAAGGCCAAATAACGTGTGCAGCTAGTATGCGGGGGATGTTCTACTTCCTCTGGTACAAGTCAGTGATAAAAGTCGTGGTTCGTCATCAACTGACAAGGAGTCAGAATCACGTGCAGTGAATGAGGCAGTGTAATGGATACAAGATGTACGGAGTACGTTGGACGTGGCCCACTCCCTTCAGGGAACCCAGCCTTGTATACTCCCAACATTCTCGGTCATCCGGCCTGTGACCTTTTGGGCTTTCCGCCGAGTGGTAAGCAGAGCTCTTTGAGGAGTCAACGTCTGCAAAATGTCATAAGTCCGTAGAGGATCGATTACGAACCTGTTCGTCAAGCTGGTCATATGTGCTGACACTCTTACACTCTCTTCTGACAAAGCACTCCCTCATCGAAGATTTCTGGAGAGAGCGGAGGAGCTATCATCTGGCACCTTATCGTATGATACCTCGATCAGCATCTGTACGCTTCCGATCGTGGATGTAACAGATTGGTCTTTCTTGTTACCTGTTGCTGCCCACCGGAGCGCGGCCCGGGGTGCTAGCCTGCTCACTCTCGGTCGCCGCTCATACGCAGGAAATACGAGGCTGACCGAAGATGCGGGGACGAAGATGTATGGTTATGACATCTGACTGTTTTCACGAGGGAGCTCGTCTCCTATTTGGTGGGAATGCGTCTTCGTAATCTCCATGCTGGTTCATGAGTACCGCTTCAGTATGGTACGGAGGCCGATCCAGAGTATAGAAACATGGCGATCTCTTTAAGCTGGAGAGACCCAAAGTCCTTATAAATATCTTACACCTGCGATATTACAACAAAGGACGAACTGTGACTGAGAAAAACTGTTGGATATACATTCAGGACATCGCCACAGCAAACAGGGAAAAGACGAGCCGGTCCCAGAGATGAAGCTCCCAACCTTGACCCTTGCCGTTCTGGCTCTTCAGACACTCGGAGTGTCTGCTGCGGCCTTAAAGGCTCGCGTATGTCCCGGGTAACCCTATACTTACCATGTTCTGCTAACGGAGACGGTTGACTTGCACAGCTCACACCTCTGCAAAACGACTGCGATCTTCCCGAAGGCGATCCCCAAGGCGCTGACTGCACGTCCGAGGTAGTCACCCGAGTATGAATCTTCCTACGGCGCTACCCAGCCTGGGTATGAGGAGTCACTGACGCCTTTGTCTTCTCTCAGCAAGATGGCGGCATCCCTCTTGGTCTGACTTCGATCACCGTCGGCACCGCGACGAACTCGTCCGGAACCATCGTTCCTATCTCCATCCCCTATACACTCTCCCACGACCCTACAGCCCCGCTCAGTGGAAGCGGCACCACGGTCTTTGACTCTTGCCTGAAAAGCGCAACCTTGGTTCCCGGTGACGTGCGCAGTTCGTCGCTGGCGGCGTTCTCGTCGGCTGAATGCACCTTCTACACCAGCAGTGTGGACATTGGGGACGGGGATGCCACGTGTGAGGGTGGACTCGTGGCATCGGCGTCTACCGACGACCCTACTCCAATAACGTTTAACAAGCCGGTGCTTTGTATGACGTGCACTTACTCCTGAGCTGTGGATGACGGTGGAGATATACATGCAGATTTTGGGAGGAGTGGCCGACTTGTTTTGTGGGTTGGGGTCTTTTGCCTGAGCATCTTTGGTGGTGGGTGCCCTTGCATAGGCTCAAGGGGAGCAGCGATTGAAAAGGGACAGTATGCTATACGGATCGTGGAATTATATTAGGTAGCTAACGTACTCGAACTCCTTTGTCTCTGAGAATAGTATGTACTTACATCTGGAGTGGCAGCATCCGCATCTGCCTTTCCTGCAAGCATTGTTTGGGTATTATTTCCCCCTGCTGGGCTCGTCCTCGTTGGCCGCAAGAACGCTTGAAAAGAGCAGATGTCACGGGCACAACAGATATCCCGATCATATCCGGTTCTGTGAGGGAAATGCACAACAGCTAAGCTGCTTGACTGAGAGAGTGACAGGAGTGCTGTGGCATGGAAGGGCCTAGAGATGAGGTGAGGTGATGTGGAGCTGCGAGGTTGATCAAGACAATGGGATGGGCAAAGATACATAAGGCGAAGTACAGGCTAATGGAATAATTTAATGGTTTCGGCAATTCAGTGGTATCAAGCCATAACGCGGTTCTGTAGGATATCAACTTGAAAAGCAGTGCTCAAACTCATAAACCCCATGCTGTTCGGTATCAATAGCCAATTGCTCTCCATAACCACATTCACGAATTCTTGTGAGACAAAAACTAGAATAGTAATCCGCCGAGAAGTAAACCTCCAAGCAGACCTCCTGCAATGGGTAGCCCATAACCTCCGCCAGGATAAGCTCCATATGGCCGATTGTACGGATAGCCCGGTCGAATAAATCTGGCGTTGGGGTCGGCATACGGTCCGCCCCCGTAAGGGTTGACGCCATAGCCACCTTGTCCATATCCACCGTACCCATACCCAGGACCCCCGGGAGGCTCAACGTAGATGTTCTTGCCGTCTCTGTCTTTGGCAAAGAATTGAGGCTGACCTGTAACCTGTGCTCGCTGCATTGCCTGTCTCAATTTCATGTGTGCTTCGTAATATTGTCTCTCTTCCTCCGCTCGTTGTGCGCGACTGCGGACACGCTCATCGTGCGTCGTGCCGGTGACTTTATCCTTCAGCTTCTCGCCGAAACTCTTCCTTTGACCGGGTTGTTGCGAGGAGGATGGGCGTGCGGGGAGTTCAGGTGGGAAGTGTTCGTCCTCAGAGTGGTCTGCGGAATGCGCTGCCTGCTTTCTCAGCCGATCCTCTTCTTCTTGCAGCCTTTCGCGTTCTTCCGTGCTCAGACTTCTCACAACTTCCGGGATGTCTAGAGGGTGCTCCCAGTATGATTTTGGTGGGTCGACCTTGGTATCTACGAAAAATTGGTGATTCTCCTTTGGGTCGTACTGTCTCACCCAACCTTCGGGCAGAGGTCTTTGGAGGTCTTCCATAGAGCGACGGGCTTCCGTCGGAATGCCATTTTTGGCGGAGGGTACTTCTAGGTGCGATGATTTCTGAGGTTTGGAGGATGTTTTGCCAGACGATCCTGTGGCCTGGTCGTACGATGGCGGGGGTTCTGCCGGCGGCGTCGACATGTTGAGGGTGAATCTGATGGTAGGAAGCGAAGGTGGGACAGGTTAAGAATCAGCAGGCCGATAGATTTAAATGTCCACTGCTGAACTGCATGCGGAACCAGGAAGATGTGTAAAGAAGTGAAAGGCGCGACAGTAATGCAAATACAGAGGTGCTCGGTTGAGGCTCAGACGGTGATAGTGACGTAGATTGGCACCTTGTTCGGAGTAATCGGCAGCTGCTGTGCCTTAGAGCCTGGCCAATCAAGCTCTCGCCAGCACGACTCAGCCACACTTATCTGGCCAATGAAGATCATAGATGGAGGGGCTGTGGCGACTCCGCTTGGCCCTTTCAGGCGCCATGTTGCGAGTCCAAATCCAACGTCCAACTTCTTTCTCCCTTGGCAGCAACTTGTACCCGCGTTATTAAACACAACCGCGTCGCCTTGATGGTGATATGGGTCATTTTCACCCCTAGGCTGGCACCATGCAATGCACAGAAGTGGCTCAGTATTGCTTACCTACAAGTAGCAGTCTGACACGAACTGCAACTTCGAAAGACTACTTGTCCTTACATCGTCGAAGCCACATAAACGAATATCCCAGAGACACCAGCAGCGGCTGTACCCCGTATGCACAACGGGACTTCTCACTTGTTCTGGTATCTGATCTGCAGCTTTCCGCTGGCGCATCTTCGTCGAGGGCGTATTTAAAATGAAAAAGAAACAAACTTTACATATTGCTAGTTGTACTCTTCGACTTCAGCATTGCTTTTAGGAACATAACGCCAATAGCGGAGGCGATAGACCACCACTTCTCACTCGACTCCTTCAACATGTCTGCCAAAACTAAGCGTTTAGACCTCGAATCATCCGATTGCCATGCGGCGCACGATACCTATCTAGCACTCGGTCGAGACAACAACGCGGTTCTGGGCCATTGTCTCAAACTCCGAAGTATTTAGTCATTGTCAAGAGAGCAGAATGATGCAGGAGGAGCTCTCGCGCTTGGCGACCATCGAGCAGAACGTGGTGGAAAGGGCGGTCAAAAAAAAAATGAAATCTCTTACCATAACAAACGAACTTTTCTGCCTCACCCGATATCAACTTTGTGTCCTTATGCATTCACTGTAAGGCTTCTTTGTTTATCTACCAAGACCCTGTTGCTCCAACCTGATTTTGCAGTCAGTTTTCCCTTACTGCATCTCTCAAGTTCTGCTCTCCCACTTCACATCAATCCCTTGTCTAAGTCCTCTGTATCATCTTCAATCTCTTGAATAACCCATTAGCTGCAACCTGCAGCCTGTTTCAAAGCTGAGATCTTGTTCAATATCGCCGGGGAAGGCAGCATTTTGCTGCTTCTCCCACGGTAGGGTTCTCCAAGCACGATGAGAGCGGACGCCTTGAGGTTCGTATTTGAACATGTGTTTCTACCTCCAAAACTACCTCAAGAACAACACAACGAATCAGGCGCCGATGATCTTCTCAAGAAGATCTCCAAGGCTGCACGCGACTTTTCCTCTGCCCTACCCCGACTTAGCAATGAGCGCCGCATCTGGAGCCAGTTGTCACATTCAGTCTCCCGTTGGATCGAGGTCTATGATAGAGGCGTTCCATGTCGGGACATCATCACCAAGACCCTCGAAAACATGCGTCAAGATGGTATGTACTTTTGCCATGTCTTATGGTCAATTGCTAATCAACCCCATAGACATTTTGTTGTTCTACATTGAGCCTCAGAATGCCGCAATCCTAGTCAGAAACAAGGCAAACGGCGCCATCTTTGAGTGCTTTGAAGTGCTTGCAAAAACCGATGCGGTCCTCGACGCGAAAGACGCCCTAACCCGGCATTTTCCGGCGCGAGCAGTTTTCTTGCCGCAAGAGAAGCTCGACAATACTTCCTTCATCAATAACCTTGGAAATGCCGTCTACATGCTATCTGTTGAGCCACTGAAGATGGCTATGGAAAAGACAAAGAAAGGGAACAACACCGTGGTCGAAGAGCGTCAATCTGCCCATCCCAGGGCTGTCGCTGAATGGCTGTTCAGTATCTTGGGCAGCTGTGGAAAAGTTGCATCAAGTGTGCCCATTTGCAAGCGCATTCATGACGACGTCTGCTGGAAAAATGCCCACCTACCCTGGCGCCGCTCAGGCGTCTGGCTGTCCACCAGAGTTGCTCTTCAAATCGCACTCCACAACGCAGACCTCGAGGGTGAAGGGCATTGCCACTACAAAAACTTCATGCTGTTCCTCTTGTCTCAGATAGCAGCTGAAATTGCAGCCATCGACCATCGACCCGACGTTCTCCACGTTCTACGTGTGAAATTAGCTAGGAGAAATGCTAAACTGGGGGAATCTACACTTAGCTTCGTCCAAAACGTTGTCGATTCGACTCTGGACCTCATCAGCAACTGTATCCGCCGCCAATGGGCACAAACGACCGACAGAGACCAAGTGACAATACCACCCGTGCCCACCAGTCGGGTATCGGATCAACTGGCACTGAAGAATAGTCGCGCGGCATTGCACAATGTGTGGCAACGTTCTCGTAAAGACTTCACATACTCCTTCACGTCATACACTCCTCCGTCGCTTGCTAGAGTGACGTTATCGAAACATTTATTGCCCGAAGCCACAATTTTCACCCATACAAAAGAGCTCCTCTTTTGTCTTGTTGACTTTGAGCACTGGGTGGAAGAGTGTCTAAGCAGCTGGATAGCGGTCAACATAAGGACCCCATCTGCATGCGCCTCCCTCTCTGAACTGATGCAGAAATATTATGCTGTTGCTAAGCCGAAGTACCAGCCACATGCGGAACGAGTGTCGATCATGCTCCTGACGATCTTCGAGTTGTGGATGGCCTTAGACACCAGCGCAACTGCCATACATCCACTCCTCTTTGAATATCCACCGGAACTGCCGGTGACTCTCTTTGAACCACTACTTCTAACTACCAGGACTGAGCTGGAAAGACTGTCGAAGGTCGAGCTCCACATAATATCAAGACAGTCACGTTGCGTTCAGAACAATCCTTCACTTTTCAGTGACCCGTCTCCAGACTGCTTTGCCGTCAAGTTCTACGACCAGTCTCTTAACCTCCAAAGTTTACGCAATCAGGTCGAAAAAGATGCCCACCGAGAGCGTGAATCCAAGTCCGCGGAGTGGGAATCGAAGAAGAGGACGTTCGACAGCATCATGCGAGGAGTCGAAGGCATGAAATGTTGCGTCTTCATCCCCCAAGGAGTGGACAGGTACGGGATGCCGTATGTTGGCAGGCCTCGCCATGACAGACGTTGCAGGAAATGTGCGCAGGAGCAGTCGGCCAAGAATATTAAGATATCAAAACATGAGTGGCCACTCCCAGACGACGAGACGAAGTGTAGAGCAGTGATCTTTGAGCTTAACGCCCCCGAGTCGATTGTCTCATGGCGCGATGCTACATTCTTCTTGCTTCAAGACGTATGCAGAACCAGCAAAATTGCGGGTATGGCGTCGAAGCAAGAGTTACTTTCGTATGCACCACTTCAGGAGTATGCTGAGTTGAAAAACAGACGCATCAGTCTCGCGTCCCATGTCAAACCTCTTATTCAGTCACACTACATCAAAGCGTCATTGAATATTGATCCGGTTTTCGTCAGCAACGGCTTGCAACCCAGAATGTACGATACTGCAAAGCAGTCTCTGTGGACTGCAGACCAGATCGCTCCTCCCTCGTTACGGCACCACTGCTACACCAAATTGACTGACTCTCCGGATGGAGGTTTCAATGGCTACATCAATTCCACCCATCATACGCAGAATAAAGTCATCTCACAGCAGTCAAAGAGTCCTTCGGAGATGGGCTCTCATGAATTTGTGCTCTTGGGGTCGCTGAGATCTGGAGAAAGACTCCAACTACTCCATGTTCTTGGAGCGATCACCTCGGCCGAAATCGACTTGAACGCACCCTCGACCGCTCTCCTGTTTTGTTACGCGATCTCTCAAGTCGGTCAAGCGCGGTCTGACTTGCCACTGTACCTACGTGAATCTCAGGTCGTACTTGAGGAAGAACACTTCAATCGTTCTTTGCTGGACGCCGTGGAGGGTGCATTCAAGAGAATCGAAGCCAATTTCAAAGAAGCAGCGGCCGCGTCTATATTGCTTGGAGTGGCCCTCAAGGTGTTATCCCTGTCGCCATTTCGCAATATTTCGAAGCGCTGTATGAAACTTGTTCTCCTAATTCGTCAATCTAGCCTAGGCTGGATACGCCAGATGACCAAGCTCTACACCGAGCAGAAGAAGTCTCGTGCTGACCGCTCTGCTCTCAGACATCTATCACGTCAGATCTTGAATTCCTGCATTCTTTGCCGCCGCACGTACGTTGTCGATACTGAGGTCCAAGCATCCATGTTCTCAGACCATGAGTCTGTGGCAGACTATGTGGAGGCTTCTGTTTACCTACACACGCATCGAAAATCACAACCTGATGTAGACGCTTCCAACTATGGAACCCAGCTTCTGAGTGACGGGTACCATGCCAGGCGTAATGTGAAACATCTGCAAGTTGCCCTTCAGCTCAACGAGCCAGCATTTACAGATGGCATCAGAAGATTTTGGCCAACTGCAATGTTTACCAAAATCTGGCAGACGGTACATTCGGATGACTTTTCGTGGATTTCAAATTCTACTTCTTCTAAAGTTGTCCACTACAACCTTGTCACAGGGAGCCTTCTGGTGTCTGGCAGGCCAATTTCTCAGCTCCCTGCCCAGCACAGTTCTAACCGGCTCTACCGCTCCATCTTTGGGGATGTAGACATGGAAGTTTTTGCTGCTGATGTTGACGACATGGAGTATATGACCAAGGACGAATCTGATGGTCATCGAATCTATTTCGGCTTGCGTGGTGATGTCCTCCTCATTCGTTCGCAGAGTAATGAGGGTACGTTTGAGGCAATCCAGCGCGACCATTTTCTAGGAGATCTTCCGCAAGTTATCGTGGAGAATACCATCCCTTGGATGTCTTTACGGAATGGCACAGTGACCTTCCGGTCCAAAGCCTGCCCCTTCCGCTCGGAAGAGTCTGACTGGACTCTTAGCCTTGATCTCGAAGGACAGTCTGAGACTGTCATGCGTGCCAGCCAAAAACATTTAATAGACGCCCAAAGCGAAGTTGGCTCGACTATCTGCAAAGCTCTGCAACCAATCGAGCAGTCGTCACATATCCTCATCGTATTCAGCCAAAACACCACAATTGATGTCGAGCTTCCTCGTTATCATTTACGCTTTTCTGTTGATTACAAGGGTCGAATGGTATGCAAAGAGCTTTCTGCCTTCGTTGACTTTGACCAGACGTTAGGAACTCTGCACGGGTTCAAGTCTCGCCTGATCCTGCGCAGTACGAGCAAGAATGCCGGGTCGAATATGAGAACAGTTCTTATTCCACATGGCGACGTGAGAATAGAAACTGCACCTCCTCATATTTCTGCGCGGGTCCAGCTGGGGGAGACCAATTCTGTGACCTTTTCGCAGTTCCGCCTCGATGTTAGACTTGGACAGCTAATTAGCCAAGATCTCGAAGCGCATCTATACAAGGCGTATCTGCACGCAATCACAAGTTTTCCGGAATTTGACTCCCTGACTGGTAGGACAGGCACCGAGGAGAGCCTGTTTGCCTTGTCGGATTGCATCTGCTTTACCTGCCAGCCAATTTCTGAGCGTGCACAAGCCATACTATCTTTGATAGCTAAGCTTACTCCAGAGAGGGCTTTCTATCCTCCTCATCTCAGGACGATGCAGACTGTCACGTTCGATGGGGTCCTCTCAGTCATGGCTCAACGTGATATCTTCTTCGGAACGGTCTATGAAATTGTCGATCACAACAAGAAAGCAAATTGGCTGTTTGATGCCCACGTGGCTGAAATACCATACAAGGGAGATTTCGGATTGTTGGACAGATCGCATCACCGAACACGCAAGCTTTTCCCGAGCGAATCTGTAGCGCAGACCTCCACATCTCTCGACGACCGGTATTATTGCTCACGGGATCAAGATTCGAATGACAATTTTTGGGCGTCATCAACCATGGCAAACCTTGTTGAAATATCGCCGCCGGCATTCAACGTCAGTACATCTTGGAAGAATACGATCCAAAATTGGAAAAAGGTGGACGGTTTCCGCGACGAACTCACCTTCAACTCTTTCTCAAGTGTTCTGGACCAAGATATTCAAGACCTCTTCCCCCGTTTATTGAGTTTCTGCAGATCTCCGTTAAATTCGAAAGAGAATCTGATGTTCGTTCTGTCGCTCTTAGCGTTTGAGCAACTGGAGATTGGGGCGCAATTGAGATCGCTCCTTGCATTCGCGATTGTGCCTGCCCTCGGAGCCCTACCAGCCCCCGGGCACGACTCGTATGACTTAAGAGACGGCTCTACACTCAATCAGAAGGAGATCTCAACGCTCATTTCTCAATGCGAGAAACCTTTCGTCCCTAGCAAAACCATGGATACGACAGGAAGCGATGAAGGTGAGATCGCAGAACAGCGCCTACAGTTTGACCAAGAGTTGAACACTCAGCGCAAATTGATCCTCGAAGCCGTGGAAGAGTCCTGGCCAAATGACACTGTTAAATTGCCGGCAGAGCGGTCGTTGAATCATTACAAGATTCTAGATTTGAAACAACTTCTCAATGGGAGGTTTGCTGTATGGAACAAGAATTATATCTTCTTACGACTCCTCGAGGATTATGACCAAGAGCTCAGAAAATTCTCCAACGCCTGGACTGGTCCAGACGTCGTCGATACCACTCTCGACTTTGGTCTTGCCACCCCTACTGCCCGACTACATACGCACTTTTCGCTACTTGACCTCATGCTCATGACGCCAATCACCTCACACGACTTCGAGGACAGTAAGCCAACTGGATTAGACGGAGACTTATCGAAGTCTGTAAGTCCCAAAGCGGCCCGCCCATATCTAGATTCCAACCAAGCCGCGCGTAGCTGGGAAGATCTGGAAGACATCACCGAAGATTTGCTCGGTGATTCTTCTATGGCTGTACACGAGTATGGTCAGTTTCTGAAAAACAGTATTGAGGCTCTCAAGAGCCGATCGGGTCAGGAGCAGGGCAAGATGGAGGCGCCTACCGGCGAGCTTTTAACTCAAAAGCTTGAGGAGTCTAGAGGTCACATTGTCTATGTTCTTACCCGAGCCTGTACGCTCCTGCGACCGCGTCTCGTCTCCGGACAGGCTCTTGTGACAGCCAAAATCTGGCCTCAGGTTTCGGAGTTGAACTTGCTTCAGCTCCTTTCGGCTGAACATCGAAATAATGTTCCCGCTTGCTGGATGTCGGTAATTCTCCAATTTGCGAGAGAGATTACAGCCGCTCAACGCGTGGAAAGATTGCAGAAGCTCCTTGCCGCTGAGGATACGTTCGCTCTCAACAACGAGCTTGCAAACCCTGCCCATGCTGAATGGTCGCCAGAGGATCGTCCTGACTGGCTCCTTCTAGAGTGTCAAAACAACTTTCTCATTCGACCTGTGCAGATCCGGGTTGCAATGGAATTGCTGAAGCCAGAAAATGGGACCGTATTACTGGGCATGGGAGAGGGAAAGACGAGTGTCATCCTGAATCTTGTAGTAACTGCACTTGCTCAGAGTACGCATCTGGTTCGAGTCGTGGTGCTAAAACCTCTGGCTCAAGAAATGTTCCGGGTTCTGTCACGCTCTCTTGCAGGCTTGGTGGGAAGGCCTCTCTACTATCTGCCCTTCTCGAGGCAGACCACTTTAACCGCCAAAACACCCCAGCAACTGAAGGATCTGTATGATGAATGTCGCGAAAAGCGAGGCGTCCTCCTCACTCTACCGGAATACTTGAACTCGTTTCGCCTCGTGGGAACCGACAAGCTAGCACCGGATACGCGTTGTATCGCTAATGAACTCATCCGTGTTCAAAAATGGCTCGACTGCAACGCTAAAGATGTCCTGGACGAGTCTGATGAGCTGTTAAAACCCGCATACGAGCTTGTTTACACGAACGGAGAAGCAAACCTCCTTTCAGGTGCACCAGACCGATGGAATGTCTCACTGGAAGTCTTGGATCTGATTCAGAAAAATGCTAAAGCACTTTATTCTCAGTGTCGCAATGGAATTGAAGTCGAAATACGAGCTCCAGGCTCTTTCCCTCATATCAGAGTGCTCAATGAAGATGGCGCAGTGACAATAGCAAAACTGGTAACTCAGGCCATCGCAAATGGACAGATCCCAAGCCTTCCTCTCGGCCATTGCAACCCAGAAGTGCTTGAAGCAGTCGGCTCATTCATACTCAATATCGAACTTGATGGTGGACAAATTGAGTTGGTAACCCAGCATTTTGAGAGCTCTACTAAGCTTCATCTGCTCTATGTGGCCAGAGGATTGGTATCCCATCAAATCCTGAGCCACACTCTCGGTAAACGCTGGCAGGTAAACTACGGACTGGATCGAACCCGAACGTTGAGCGCAGTTCCGTACCGTGCTAAATCAGTTCCATCTCCAAGCGCCGAATTCGCACAGCCGGAAGCCGCGATCATCCTAACAGCTCTATCGTTCTATTACACAGGCATTCTTCGGCCGGACTTAAGACGATGCCTCCTTATTCTACTCAAAATGCCAGATCCTTCCGATGCTTACAGCAGATGGGTGAAACACTCCACTCTCCCTGACAAATATCGCAGAGTTAACTCTATCAACCTCGATGACGGTTCTTTCATTGATGCCCTATACGACAACCTCCGTTACAGTACTGGGCTGATTGCTTTCTTCCTGCGCCATGTCGTGTATCCATCAGAAGCGAAAGAGTTTCGTTACAAGTTGTCCACCTCCGCCTGGGACTTATGTCGGAACGACGGGGTGCTGACAGTGGGTTTCAGCGGCACTTGCGACAGCAAGATACCAATTGAACAGAAGGATCTTCCGGATTTGAGACACATTACGGCTTCCACCCTGAGCACGCTGCTACGATACGATAACCGAAAATATTTCTGTGCGGCATCGCCGTCTGGCCAGCGCCTTCCAACCAAGCAGCTGCTACAGCGCGTCACAGCAGATGGATCACTCGACGTCATCATCGATGTTGGAGCTCAAATGCTCGAGGGAAACCTGGAGATCGCTCAGTTATGGCTGCGGCTCTGCCCGAAAAAGATGGCAGCGATATTCTTCTCGG
Organism: Fonsecaea erecta; assembly: GCF_001651985.1. NCBI lineage: Eukaryota > Fungi > Ascomycota > Eurotiomycetes > Chaetothyriales > Herpotrichiellaceae > Fonsecaea > Fonsecaea erecta. The sequence goes on along the minus strand of NW_017387246.1, from coordinate 1,868,823 downwards.
AAGACGACGAGAAAATGGTCTTGAATCGCGACGGTTCAACCGAGCACTTGTGTCATCCATCTTCAAGGATGAGCTCAAAAGCTGCCTGATTTTTCTTGACCAATTCCACACTAGAGGCACCGATTTCCAGCTGCCAGACAAGTTTACTGCGGCTGTTCTGCTGGGACCTGGAATTCTGAAAGATACTTTGGCACAAGCCTGTATGCGTATGAGGAAGCTGGCAGTCTCGCAATGCGTCAGATTCTACGCTCCGCCCGAGGTTGACCAGGCTATTCGAAGCGTCGTCAAAAACCCTTCAGGAAATCTTGACAGTCTGGATGTTGTTCGCTGGGCAATCCACCAATCTTGTTTGGCCCTGAAAAAGCAAAATCCTCTCTACGTCAGTCGAGGGCTGCTACACTCGCGACGGCGACTGGCAGCAGATCGTCACATTTCTTCCGACGGAGAGGTTGTGAACTACGAACAGTATCTGAACACCATCCGAGAGCAAGAAAGTCGTCCTGTCACTGAGCTCTACCGCGCCGGCGGAACTCGCCAAGCAGAACTCCCGTTCGAGCCAACCTTCGCAGAGTCTCGAGACCCTGTGATCCACGATCTGTGTGCGGAATTTGAAAGAACTCGGTCCATCGACTTTAATGACAACGACATCACGCAAGAACAAGAGCGAGAAGTCTTGCATGAAGTTGAAGAAGAGAGAGAGGTCCAACGTCCTCGAGAGGTTGAGCCTGCCACTCCGCAATACTGCCGAAGTCTATTGGCCGTCATTAAGGGCGATGAATCTCCAAATAGCACGATTGAGCTTCATCCATGCTTCAAACTCCTTGAGCAGACCCGCCTTGGGCTTTATTATAAGCAAGCAGAGTTTCCTACGGATGTGTTGGTGACCCAAGACTTCATGCGAACCATTCAGTCTCACGATGATTCCCCCAAAGATGATTTCCTGAGACCAGTACAATGGGTGGTGAAGACCTCCACAATCACACAACCTGTTATCATTAGCCCGTATGAGGCCAACGTATTTTTCCATGCAATACGGGGATCATCGAGTACCACCTTGCATTTGTTTCAGGCGCGAACCTCCCGAGGCATGATCTCCTTTGATGGCTTGAATATCTGCGAAATCCCAGCGAGTAACAGCTCCGGCAAGATTGAACCGCAGGCTATTGCCCTGCTTGGCCTCTTTGCAGGTCAGCTGTACTTCTCTTCTTTCGAGCATTACAAGGAGTTCTGCACGCTCATTGGTCTCTTTGATGGAGAACGACCCCTGCCTCGTAAGCGGCAGGTGGGTAACGACAACTTCGTTTCTCCTTCTTGTCGAAAAGCGAATAGCTGGACGGAGTGTTCTTTCACAATAAGCCCAGTTCCTTGGATAAAGGAGTTTATCGATATGCGCAGAGCCGGCATTGAATGGACACATACACACTTGGGCAGGGTCTTGAATGGACAGATTTTGCAGAGAGAGGACTTTGAAGAGGAAGGAGAGGAGTTCAACGATGAAGCCGCGTCAAATGGTATTGACGGGTCCAGACTTGGTGAGCAGGAGGAAAGCAAGGGGCGAGATGTTGCGGAGCAGGAATGAACTGTGAGGCGTGACGCAGTAGATGACGATACGCTTGGTGCAATAGGATGCAGCTGCTGTTATTTTTGTTGAGGTCCAAAGGAACACGTTGGAAGGTAACGAAATGGCAGATGAACAAAAGTTTGCTGATGAGTCACGAAAAGCTGGGAGGTCAACGCCGACTGGCGGCTGCGCCAGCTGTGCTCTAGGTCCTCGTTACATACCGTATCGTTGGAAATCTTGTTGAAGGGAAGAGAGAATCAAAAGCCACAAAAAAAGAAGAGAAAAAGGTAAACCCAGTACGGAAAAAATACATCATGTTTGAGTAGAAGCTATTGTTCCCCTTCCATGTCACCCCTCCAAGTCATCTTATTGACAAGATGGATTAGAGCCGCTCGCTCTCCGTACACGGAGCCAGAGCAGGATTGAGGAGAGACGAGTATATGTGACCTTCTATCAGTCCTTCCTTGGAGAAATGTAAAATGCGTGTGGGAGTCACGAGTGCAGGGTGACAAGGCTGTAGCGTTAAGGGGATCCTGGAGCTCAACGGACTTATTATCAAGCTGGATTCAACTACCGGCCGTCTCGTGGTCTTGCGTCCCTTGGAAACCTGCCGTCTGGTCTCTAGGTCCCCTGTTTTGCCTTCGAAAACGAGCTATCTCCATCCCAGTATCATAATCTATGCCAGTGTGGCCAAGATGCCCGTGGAAGAATATCACGACACGTATCGTCCGCCGTCAACGTTGAACCCAGCGCCACTGGATGAGTGCGGCATCAGTAAAGCCAGTCATGGGCATTCCTAGAGAGCTGAGGACCTACGTGATATAATTTGCTTCATCTGACGCCAGAAACGCCGTCATGTTGGCGACGTCTTCAGGCTCACACAGGCGACCGAGCGGGAGCGTCGCCAGCCGCTTAGCTTTTCCCTCCTCGCTGTCAGCACCGGCGACAACCCGTGGCGCCCTATACACATTGATCAGTTGATTGCGATTTGTCACAGGTGCCAAACTCACATTGGTGTATTCCCAAACGACGGCCTGATGATGTTGAAGCGAATTCGGTCTTTGGCATACGCCCCCGCCAGACCCTCAGTCGCCTGTCATGCTGCTCAGCCGAGGACAGTGCACTGCAACGGAGCACACAGTGCTAGCATTACTTACCGTGTCTAGAGCCCCTTTGCTCGCCGTATACCAGATAGTGCTGGCCCTGGGTCTCCGGGAGCCGATACTGCCGATGTTGATGACATGGCCGGCCACGCCGTTCTCGATCCAGCACGGCACGACGACTTTCACCGTGAGATACAGCGGTTTGACGTTGACCTGCCAGACGCGGTCGAAGTCCTCCTCAGGCACCGTGTGCGCATCGGCGCCCAGGTGGACGTAGCCCGCGCAGTTGACCACCGTGTCCGGGACGGCAGAGAAGCGGTCCCGCGCCAGCTGTAGGGCGTCGCGCCACGTCTGCTCCGCGGCCACAGTGCCGGTGAGGGATGAGAACTGTGCCCCAGGGGCGAGCAGGCGGCTGGTCTCCTCGTTCCCGGCGCCGTTGAGGTCGATGCCCACCACGCGGGCTCCCTCAGACGTTACTTTCTGCACGATCTTGCTTCTCGCTACCGTGTTAGAAGATGTGGATGCTTCGGACTGAGGGAAGCGCGCTCAGGCTGACTTACTCCCCGTCCAAACCCGGATCCCGAGCCTGTCACGATCAGGACCTTGCCCTCGAGTCTCCCCATGCTCTTTGAGTGTTGTGATGAACGCGGCAGATGATAACTATGATAGATAGTGAGAGGGCTAACGAGGTTCCAATGAGCGTCCGCTCTTGAAACAGAAGAAGATATTTTCTGAGATGGAAAGGCCTAGATCTCACAGGTTGGGACACAGTGAGTATGAAATACAGTTCTGTGAAGCTGGTTATGCCGGTTAAATGAGAGATCTCCACAGATGGTCTGCTCCAACACCAACCGTGCGGGCAGAATACTATGTAGCTCGGCTACGGTTTGGTGATCCCCTTTCTTGTCTAATTCGGTGGAGATTGACGCCTTTTTATCCTCATAGAGATTGTACTCACACTGTCTTGAGTACGAGGTAATTTGAAAAGCCCTGGCCTACTTTCCTGATGGAACTGGTCAATCGGTTCCCTTCCCTCGCGACGAGATCATTTACAGTTAGTACAGCTAATAAGTCTTCCGCACTTGATCCTGTCGACGTGTGGAAACTATCTCGTCTTGAGTTCTGCTCAGAGACTAGTTCTTCTACATTCACCTCGCAATAACGGATGATCTCGCTCCGCCTAAGAGCTCGTATGCCCCGGGCACTGGAAAGCGCCTCGAAAATCTCTCAAGAAAGTCCACAGCGTCTTCTCTCTCCACCCGCGCGCTTTCCACTGGTTGGCCTTCTTTGGGTAGACGTCGACCACGCCTTCAATGGTGTCGTCGTGTGCTGCAAGGAAGAAGACATTGTCTTGCCCGTCAGCGTCCTGGGCGCGTAAAATCGTCCTCACCGCCTCGTCAAAGTCGCTTGTGATCACGGGATCGAAGAAAGACTGGTCGACACGGCGCCCGCGTGAAGTCTGAAGGGACTCCAGAGTCTGCAGTGTGACATTGATTCCATCTGTAGCAAGAGCAGACACAGCCGAAGCGAAATTGAGGTATTTGGAGGGTCGAATCTCGCCGCCGTGGTGCGTTAGGTCACCCCCGAGGAATGCAAACGTGTCTGGGTTTGAGGTGGTGCGGACGAGCCCCCCCAGATGACCGATGGCGTGGCCGGGCGTGTCGAGGAGGTAGAACGAGCCATCGCCGAAGTAATCAAAGGCCCGCATATCCCCTACCTGTACCGTTCCTGGTCCTTCGAAGGTGATCTCGCGCAGGCGTCTGCCACTATAATAGATGTGAGCACTTCCGTTTCAGGCAGGGACCTCATCAGCTGGCCTGGAGACCAATGTGCAATGTATAGTTTGCAAAGTCTGGATCGTATACTTACTCAAGATCTGTCTGCTGAATTGGTGACTTGGATCCCTCTGGATATGCCGGGAGAAATGCTTTGCTGAAACCTGGTCCTACGACCAGGTCGGTAGTGGAGGGGAAACGCTGGATGTCCCCTTGGTGATCCCAGTGCCAATGACTGTCGAAGCATCCACGTTAGTTAGTAATCTTGGCCCGGTCTGTACCTAAGAATATCCTGTCGAAGCATGAAACGAGTACAGGCAATAGATGTCTGAACTATCAGCATTACCTCCACACCACCGCCTCGATGTCCGCCAGCTGCAACGGCCGACCTCCTCCGCCGCCGCCGATAGCACCGCCGTGTTCAACCAAAACCTCAGCTGTGGTCTTGGGCACGTCAATAACCCAGTCAAAAGACTTTAATCTGTCCGACACCACGGGCGGCAGGGCATAGACGTCCTGCGGGACGCCCAGGTCGAAGAGCACCTTCCGCGTCTTGCCTGCCACTGTGGTCTCGATCAGGAACGACCAGCTGGGTGCCTTGGGGAACATGTCGAAGCCGGGGAGGCTCGGCTTCACCAGGTGGTCGGCCGCCATGCCCTGGATACTGCCCGTGGTATCGATGATCCAGAAGTTGGCGGCTGCGCCAGGGGGAACGGGGAATACAGGACTCATCGTTTGTGTCGGGTACAAACGTAAAACTCTTATGACCTTCTATTCTAACTCCACTGTGTGTGCGCGCAATTGTATGTGTCCTGGCGAGTAGTATATCTGGAAAACGTGCGCAATTTCGCGTATGCTTGAAGCAATACCTTTTTTGGAGCCACGGAACCCCAAAACCCCGGCATCTACAATTGTATAGCCGAACCTGATGTTGATAAAGCGGGGTTGGATTGTGCCCATGATTGTCGATTCCCCAACTGAGGAGAGTGTGTTGAGAGGGAGCTGAGCCTCGTTCTTCCCGACCCGGGAATCGATTGCATCTCCACCTGTGAATGACCAATTCTGCGGACTCGTCTCGAACTTGGGACCGTTTCTTGATATAAGATCGTTGGTTTCCTCTACATGTAGGTCAAAAGATTCTGATTCCAGTGTTCGAAGAACCATTAAAGCAGACTCGCGAGATAGTTTACAGCTGGTTCTTTCCGACTCCAATGGCTCTCCTAACCTACCGATTCGCCATGCTCCTTAGCAAGGCAGCTCTTGTCTTACGCATCTACAATCCTAGGCCCTAACTCACACGGACCTTACTCGCAAAGATTTGTTGACACTATCCATACTGCATGACACCCGGCAGGTTCCTGAGGTCCGGGTCATCTTCGGCCGGATAATGAGGATCCGGGACGAAGGGGAGGAGCATATCGTTGCCGATCTGGTCGTGGCCGGGGAAATCAAATAGTGTCGACATGTCCGATAGTCCAACGGACCACGAAGAGGACTGTATGTCGTTCGGGTCGAGTATGCTGTCTGGAACGGGATCTAAACCCCCGAAGCTGTCGGATGGTAGTGTTCCGGAAGGTTGCCCCCGCGGTGAGCCTAGTGGTTGTAATACTGGGGCTCGAACGTTCATAATACTATGTTGGTCGGAAGATCTGATCCCGGAGAACGACGTGGTTTGATTAGGGACAGTGGCAACGTCTTGACGCGGAGCACTGGCAATGCGAGGACGATCTTTATCGCCCGATAAACGTCGCCGCTTCGTTGCAGGGTCCGAGTCTGACGGATTCTGAGATATTGGTCGTCGTGCTGGATTTACCGTCGGCGGCGACATCGAGTCGACCGGCGTATGCGGAGGCGTCGGCAGGTCGCTAAAGTCGATATCAAGCCGCTCCATCTCATGCTTGGCGACGCGGCACATCACTTCGGCCGGGCTATAGACCTCTGACATCTCTCGCACCTGCTCTGTGAGCATGTACAGATGGTGCAGAGCAGCGGTTCGGCTGCCTGCCTCTTTGCTGACTTTGGTGGTAGACATCAAAGCCAGGAGGGCGGTGCCGCCTTGTTGAAGAGAGAAGATGCTAGTCTCGCAGGCACCGAATCTTTTTCGGTACGTCGAGAAGGCCAGTGCAATCTTTATGGCGGCCTTCATGGTGATTGATCGAGCCAGGTGCTGCACCGCGCTGACATTGCTGCTATCGCCTTCCGCTCTGCCATATCCGTGAGACTTCCCCGTCTCTACTCCGAGCGCGTCTTCGTAACGTCCGTAACCCCCATGGAGATTGAGTTGAGCGACATAGAACTGTTGACTTGACGAAGTGTCAGCCAAGCCTATAAGAGGGAGATAAATGTATGTAACGATCTTCGGGAAATGTCCAGAGAGGGGGTGAAAGGATGGGTGTGCATCATTGAGTCTGACACAGAGCATTTTTACAGAAAGGACTTACTGCATAATGAAGAAGAGACGCGGCGCATCTCTGACATTATCATCTGTCCACTTCAGACGCGGGGGAAGCATGGAATACCAAGATTTCAACTTTGCGTCCAACGCGGCGACGTCTATCAAACGATCCTCGTCGGCAATGATCTCCAGAGTGAGACGCGGCTGTGAGAGGGCTTGGATTCTCGAGCTGAGTCCCGCAAGCTCTAGCAAGGCATCCAATATCTGACCATGAAGGTCTTCGTGTGAGGGTACAGACTCGTTCGTGGATTTCCCTTGCGATACAGCGGCGTCCTTGATGTGGGAGATGCGACTTGCCAGACAGGAGCTTGAGATGTCGGAGATTTTCATGTTCGTCGGTCGTTCCATGTACAACGCCCATCCCTGATCGTATACCAAGCACGAACGAAGCAGATTTTTCCGGAATTTCGTCTCCGCCGCAGACAGCCCAAATCTCGAACAGTCCAGATGGAGTCCGAAGTCGAAAGCAAGACGGCAGGAAGTAGCGATGTGCATCGCCGCCAGATCATCCCTGCCACAGGCACATTCCAGGTCGCTCAAGACTAGCATGGCTTGGATGAGGGTGAGACCCCGGGGATCTTCGAGTTCCCGCTCCATCAGAAACTTTACTTCTCGCTGAAAAACGCTGTAAGTGTCGTTGAGAGTGATCTGTTGGATTCCCCGACGAGTCTTGTCTGCAAATCGAAAACCCATGGCGAGGCAAGTAAGATGGAGGAATCCAGAATAGTACGTTGAACTTCCAGTGGCTCGGTTATTGCAGAATGCTTGTTGGTCAATGACACATAGTGTGCTGTTGTATCGGCTCCAAAACAGGTCCATCAGATAGTTTTCCAGATCCATGGGGATTTCTGCGAGTATTTTGTACGAGTGCTTGTCTAAATGGGACAGTTCGAGGTCTCCTTGGTCGTTGGAGCTTTGATATCTCTTGTAGCAGGTGGACGGACTGAAATAGTGGATACGTCCCTTCCTTCGGTCATAAATAAAACGGTCAGCACCAAGAATCGTGTTCCACACAGTATTCTGTCTGTTGCTGATCTGGTATGGCTCCGAACCGCTCCGTTGGCGCACTGAGTTGTGGCTTCGCACCGAAGCGAGAATTGATGGCTCTGGGACAGACTCCAAGGTGGCACTGGCCGAAGCAGGTGAGCCATGTGCACCATTCTCCTCGAGGACCGGATGCAAGGCATTCTCTAATCGGCTGATAGGAAGCGACCGAGAGTTCTCGATCGCTCGATCTGTTTTCCTTGAAGGTTCTTCGTCCCGCAGAGAGATGTTTCGTCGAGGCTGCTGGGCTGTTTGAACCTGGGTGGCTCTTTGTTGGAATTGAGGAGGCTCGTGTCCAGCAGCCCTGAGTCGTTGTTCGAGGTTTTGGATATTCTCCAGTAGTGAGTTGAGGTACACCTTGGACTTTGGTCTTTCTACAATTAGCTCGGGCTTTTGCCTTCTCACTCCTGGTCATATGACGCTGCTACCCACCTCTTGCGATCATCGAGCGCCTGGAAGGTGCAATCCATGCCTTTGCTCTGGCAATAGTCGCAAGACGCGTGTCCCGGATCCACGATGCACTATCTCATACCCTTCGTCAATACTCAGAAGGGTCTCATCATGAGAATTCTTTCTCAACGAACCTTGGTACGCCGTACGCGACAGGCAGTACATGCCGCCGAGGCTCGAGATTGCGGATCCGTCGTGCGAGGAGTCATAGTCGGGGGTTTGTTGCAGCAGGATCAGTTCAAGGCCCGGATTGAGAAAAATGGGAAAGAAGGATTTCTCGTCCACGATAGGCTTGGAAAATGCAATGAAGGGGAGCTGCGGGCAAGGGATGTAGTCTCCTGGGGATTCCACGTTCCAGACAATGACACATCATATGGACATTGTGGGCAACGGGGTTGCGGGGTAGAAACAGGCCGCTATGGCTCCTGCAGGCGCCACCATATCGACGGAAGAGAAAACAGAGCTGTGGGACGAGCTTAGCTATTCCCTTGCGAAGTTATGCAGCTGACCCATTGGCCTTGCACCGAATAGACCCTCGGAATTGTGACATGCGGAAAAGGGAAATAATCGCGACACTGACAGGCGGGAGAGATTGTGGAGTCGGAACCGACCCTGCAAGGGCTCAATGAACTAGACGAATCGTATGGCGTCGATGATAGACCCATGTCGGACTAGTATAGCACAGCCCCATTGTCGTTTTGCTATGCCTGATAAGGCACGATACGCCTGTTGATATGCTCTCGACAACCGGAAAGGCCCCTGCTTCCTCTCCCAATCTATTAAGGATTTTAGCTCAATGTACGGCTTGATACTTTCTCGGAGCCAGTCTTCTACTGCTCGTGCAACATTTATGAATACGTTAACCTGAGATTATAGGTCAATACTGTGGATATGAACATACTCTCGCCGTGGATGTTGAGTGTTGCCGGATGTATAGAAATCCCAACTGATGTCAAAGCCTAGATTTAATGCTCTCACGTGTTGGAAAGTCTTGGGCGACGAGGATCTCTAGTTCTCGCGCATTGACCATGCGTGGGCTTAGATCTTCCAAGCACGTCGCGCCCAGTAGCCGCATGCCAGTCTCGATTTCGTCGCTGAGTACTGTCCAGGATAACAAAGTTAGTGTACCACTCAGAACCAGAAGGCATTGAAGTGTGGGGGCATTTTAGGAGGGGTTTGTATCAACTCATCAGACGGGGAAACTTGCTTTCGATGGCCTTCTGCACGCCTTCCGTCCCATAGGCACTGAGGGCGTACATGAAGGGTCGGCCCAACCCGACGCCAGCAGCTCCCAGACACAGAGCCTTGAGAATGTCTCCTCCACGGCGGACGCCACCATCGAGGAGGACCTGGCATTTGCTCAACACGTCCGGACATTGCTGCTGTATCTCAATCAATGCCCCGAGAGCAGAATTCGCCGAATCCAGCTGGCGTCCTCCGTGGTTGCTCAGGTAGATTGCATCAACTCCGTGGTCACACGCAGTCTGGGCGTCCTCGGCCGTCAGGACCCCTTTCAAGCATATTGGTCCGGCGTTTTGCCATGCCTTCTTGATCCAACGTAGGTCTTCCCAATTCAGGGTTGCCGAGTGAGGTGCACGTAACACGACGTCGGGATCAGGATTGGACAAAGCCGCCCTCCACGGACTGAGATGCTGTTGCCCGCTCTTCAGCGCCTCCCGGATCTTGAACTTGTCGTCATCCTCTCGGATTCCAACCACGTTTGTGTCCACTGTGATCACCAGCGCCTTGTATCCTAGCTCTCGGGCACGTCGGATGCTGCCGAGGGTCTCATTCCGAGATCTCTTCACGTACAGTTGAAAGAAGAGGCATCCGCCTCTTGTCTCCGAAGCAAGACAATTTGCGAGGCCGTCGTGGGAGACGGATGACGAGTTGCTAGGGCAGTATGCAATATTGGCTCGTGCGGCGCCTCGTACAAGGCACATTTCTCCATCGGGATGGCCCAGCCTTGCCAATGCACAGGGTGCGATGAAGAATGGGAGACTACTTTGGAAGCCCAGTATCGTCTGTCGAGTGTTGACCTTTTTCACGTTCCTCATGATCCGTGGTCGGAACCGGATTCGCTTCCAGTCGTCCAGGTTGTGAGTCAAAGTCCGCCTGTCTTGCGCGGCAGAGGAGTAGTAAATCCATGCGCGTTCAGCAAGACTTGCTTTTGCTGCAAGCTCCAGATCATTCAAGTTGAGACACATTTCAATAGGCATGGGGCCTTGTTTTTCACGGGCCAGACTATCAGCGGTAACATTTGGCTTTTCCGCCGCTGTGATTGATGGTTTGACCTTTCCAAGATGTCTGTCTTTCTCATATTAGTCAGTATCCTCTCTATCACAGGTTGGATACAGGGTCAAGTACCTTTGGGGAGAGCCTTTTCGATAGTGTTGGGTGGATGGATTGCATCATACTCCGCAGTGGCATCCTGTTCAGTTCTTAGCTCACGTCGAAGACATTCCATAACAACTCGACTCTGGACTCAACAGACCTTGCCCGCATAGCGTAGAATTGACGCCGCACCGCCAGGGTGCATGTCTAGGAATTCAGAAAGATCATACACGGATCCATGGATAATGACCCAACAGGACTCTTGGTTGTCATGTTCACGCACTTCATCGATACTTAGCATCGTCACCAGACCGATCCTGAGAGTACCTGAGCAATGGTTGTAACCTCAATGAAGTGAACTTATGAAAGCGTATGGTTCATCAATTGTGCAGAATAGCTCTCACAAGCGTGCCTGCCTGGCGAGATCTAATCATCCGACTCGAGCCATCCCACTAGTGAAGCGGTGCAAACCAGAATAGAACATGCAAAGGGACGGGCCAGAAAATGGCCCTAGTCGAATGTCCATTCGCTTGCACTATTCCATATTTGGCTTTCAATTCCGCCAGATTTCCGCTAGTATTCCGCCTTCCGTCCTTTCGACCGCGGCTAACATTTTCCGCTTGTGACCGGGCTAGCTAGAGGAGGAGATCTCCACGCGCCCATTAGCCTCGACCTTGGCTCCGATTTGCGCGGGGCCTTGGAAGTCATTACTCCTGTTTCACACGCGGACAGGAAGTGGTAAGGTGGACGGTTAGCATGCACTCCATGCATTGTCCACCGGGACTATCACTCCGTTGACATTGCGGGATGCCTCGACCGAAAGGAATAGGATTGTGTTCGCAATATCATCTGTAGAGATACTTGGACTTCCGTCTCGGGAGTGATTTAACTGGTGGAAGGGCCTGTTTCCCCAGTGTTAGCCCGTTTCTCTAACTAGGGCTGTGATCCTCAAAATTCCATGAAGCGCAAACTCACGTCATGATTTCCAAGGACTCTTGGTCGAGGTCCTCTTGCTGAATAGAATTCTTAATGTTGGTTGGAACCCCTATAACAAAGGTCAGGAGATGTACTAGCAAGGCTGTATTGCAATGTCAATACCTCCTGGACAGACTGCGTTTGTTCGGATCCCATCATGATGGTAACGCCATGCTGCATGTTTGGTCATTCCGATCTGAGGGAATATATTGGTTAGCAATCATTCTATGACAATGGTACGTCGTCAAAAGTCGATCGTGGAAATCGAACATGAAATGAACCATCAACATCACCTACCAGAGCATGTTTGCTAGCTGTATAAGCAAATCCTGCTGCCGCCCCACTCAGTCCAGCCTTGCTCGCGACATTAATGATGCGCCCTGATTTCTGCTCGAGCATGCCACCTTGATTCAAAACTGCTCGCATGAGTTTCATTGGCACCGCGGTGTTGACACTCATCAATTTGTCCCACGTTGCGTCTTTGGTTCTGTGAACAGCTTCAAATGAATCCATGATACCGGCCACATTCGCCAGGATATCGACCTTCTTTCCCGTCTTTGACAAACACGCGGCTACCGACTTATCGCAGGCTTCAGGGGCGGTCAGATCTGCCTTGTGGAAGTGGAACTTCTCTGACAGTGTTGTCGAGAACGGATATGGTTCTGGAAATGGGGAGATATCGATTCCGAAAACCGTTGCACCTGCCTCAAGGTAGAGCTTTGCCGCTGTTAAACCGATGCCAGACGCGCATCCCGTTACAATGGCAACCTTCCCATCGAGTTTCCAAGCCATTCTTGTAGAACTGACGATGAGCTCTAGATTTAGAAAATTGTCGCAGGTGGAGGGATCAGATTTCCTTCTCTCTCAGACTGGGTAAGGATGTCCTGCGGGATTTCTCTTCAGTCCCACCAAGCTCAAGACAAGTTGTGAGAGGGCTTGTGATCCAAGAACTTCGTCCTTCTTACTAGAATTTCTAAAAACCTTGAAAGTAGTCTTATAGTCTCTTGATAGTTACTAGGTCTTCTCCTGTAACGTATTCAAGGCCTATATATCGTGATATGCACGGCCCGACCGACAGCGTTGATTCTGCTTCCTTCCCTTGTGATTGCAGATCAGACCTTAGTGGAATGCCTTTCATGTACTTTACGTGGTTTTGCAAAGGAAAAATGACCTGTTACCACGGCACTCTCCACACATAGCGCTTCGGCTATCTAATCGTATGATATTGCGCGGCCTGATGGTGCTGACTTGGGGCATCGGGGGTTATGCCTGCATTTTGAGTCCGGGTAATGATACACGGAAGGGGCGGGATGCCATATTTCTCATAATACTCCTGCTTTTACTCGCGCTGTATTGGCCTCCCGAAAACGACTTAGCCGGCCGGTGGCGCTCCCCACCATGGCTTCATGGTTGTCCACCAGGCTGTAAGTGGCTTCCGCACAATCAGGGTATTCATATTTGATATCATAACAGTAGTGTCGCTCAAGAAATCTTGCTCTGAAAGGCATCTTGGAACTGGTAGCCATGGAATTGAATTTGTTGACCGTCAGCTCTGGAAGCGTGCTTACAGCATTCGGAAGTCACGTTGTTTTCCAGCGCAAGGAGCCAACAGTGCCTCTGTTCCTTAGTTTTGTCGCAGTTCTCCAAGTGGCACTTTGCATTTTCTGGCGAAGGAACGCAGACGAGACGAGTCTCGGGCTTATCGGTTTTATTTCTGCCTTCAATATTTGCTATTTCGCAGCATTGGGTTACAGCATTGCTATATACAGGTTACTCCTTCATCCTCTCCGGGAGTATCCCGGCCCTATTCTCGGAAAACTAAGCAAATTTCACTTCTCTTATATTTGTGGAACGGGCAACAGCCACAGATATCTCGAAGCTTTGCACCAGAGATACGGAGACGTTGTTCGATACGGTCCGAATGAGCTCTCCTTCATCAATCCAGATGACGTGACCTTCATTCACGGCGCTCAGTCGTTCAACCTTCGCCGAGGACCTTGGTATGATGGCAACCCCGGACGGGCAGGTCACAACACTTTGGTTATGGCGAGCACGCGAAACGTGGAGAACCACAAGGTCCGGCGGAGGATCTGGGATAAAGCATTCACCGCGAACGCCTTAAAGTCTTACGAATCCAGGATCATTCTGTTGACCGATCGATTGATCAAACATTGCGAGGGGAAAGATGGCACTGTTATCGACGTCAGTGCTGACGTCGACCACTTCTCATTCGATATCATGGGTGATCTTGGCTTTGGCGAGGATTTTGGGATGATTGAGGGCACCAACAAGGAATCACTGGAGTGGGCAGGTCTCCTCCACAGCTATATGCGCATGCTTTCCATCATTCGCCCGGTGCCGTGGTTCAAGGAGCTTTACAAATGGCTGCCGATCGATCGCGAACGCAAAAGAAGCGGACTCGACTTTGTCCGATTCACTGCAAAGCGGTTTGAAGCACGATACCAAAGAGGAAAGGCAGCTGGTGGTGACATTTTCGAATACTTGCTACAGCCTGATCCCAAGACTGGGATTCAACTGAATAAGTCACAGGTTGCCGAGGAAGCCATAGTCGTGGTCGTCGGCGGGAGTGACACGAGCAGCATATGTATGACATTTGCATTCTACTACCTGTTGACGAACCCCGACAGTTACAAGAAGGCGCAAGAAGAGGTAGACTCGCTCTGGGACGGCGTGAGTGAGCTGGATGGGCAGCAGCTGGTTCCAGCACGGGCGCCATATCTGAACGCCGTCATCAACGAGTCGTTGCGCCTCGCAGAGCCAGATCCTAACGGGAACCAGCGGTCGACGCCTGAGGGCGGCGCCGTGGTCAACGGAAAGTTCATTCCCGGTTTCACACAGCTCAGTATCCACAAGTGGACCATGCAAAGAGACGAAAGAAATTTCACCAGAGCCTCGGATTTTCTTCCAGAAAGATGGATAGACGAGGAACGGGAGAAGCATGGTATATGCAATCATAATACTAAAGCCTATATCCCTTTCGGGGCCGGGATATACAGCTGTGTCGGAAGACCGCTTGCCCTGCTGGAAATGCGTCTCTTTCTGACGCGGTTTATGAGAAGACTGGAGCTGAAGCCGGCCCCGAAGTACGATCTCGAGCGGTATCCCTGGGAGGTTACCTCGAGCTTGACCCTGATGAAAGCTGCTTTGCCAGTATTGGTGAGGAAGCGGACGATCTGAGGAGCAGGACAACGAAGGAAAAAGTTTACGTACAGCCACGGAGTATGCTCTATCTGGAGTATAGGCTCATCAAGATAGTTGCAATGGTAGAATCTTGAAGCTGGAAATAGTTCGATATTGCACGTGCAAAGCCGACTAAAGGACTCAAATCTACTCATGATCATCTCCATAGCCGTCGTTGGCATGACAAATGATCCTCCATCTCCTCACTCTCACACAGCTTCCAGATATAAAATCCATGAAGACGCTTCTTCTATGGAGTCATGCCACCATCGATTGTGTAGACTGCCCCCGTAGTGTATGTGGACTCGTCACTCAGCAGGAATGCAATCAAGGCTGCAACCTCCTCTGGCTTTCCAAGTCGATTGATTGGGGCCAGTGGCTTTTCGCTGCCAGGCATGTGGGCATCGCGAGCGACACCGAGCATCTTGGTATCAATGCTTCCACTACATGAAGCGAGGAGTCAGCGGACAAAATGTCTCTGCAAGGCGATAAATGAGTCAAGACTCACGGCGCGACCGCATTCACTCTCACATTTCGATGGCCATTCTCCACTGCCGCGGTCCTGGTCATTCCGATGACAGCGTGCTTGCTCGCAGTGTAAGCCAGCAAGTTCGGGATGCCTATTTTCCCTGCAACGCTGGCGGCATTGACGATCGACCCCCCGTCGTCTATATGCTGCAACTGCGCTCGCTGACAGGCCATGAGGCCTCGGACATTGATTGCCATGACCAGGTCAAAGTCTGCGTCCGAGACCTCGTGGGCCGCCTTGAGGCCAATTTCCCTCCCCACCGTCCCCGCGAGGTTGACCCCGCCAGAGAGCTTTCCGAAGCGTTTGACTGTGGCGGCGATCCAATCGTCGACTTGTTTGGAGACGGTCACGTCGAGTTTCGTCGTGAGAATATCGACTTCATGTTTTCCGCGGATTTCTGTGGCCGTGGCGTTCAATGCGTGTTCGTCCATGTCGGCCAGCGCAAGGCTAGCCCCCCTGGATGCCAGCCTTGCGGCCGTCACCGACCCTATGCCGCCCGCTGCACCAGTAATGGCGATGACCTTCCCTTTCAGAGAAGCCATGATAATCACAGTCGATTCTCAACAGCTGAGTAGGGTTCGAGCCGGTCTTGGAACTCTGATGTACAAGGGTGAAATACGAGCCTAATTGCGTAGCAGGATTGGAGCGTTCACGAACATCCCCGATTCCAGGATTCGCACTTCCAAAACATGCTGCATCCTTAATATTAATATAGCTGGAAACTGACGAGTCCACACCGTACAGAAACATTTTCAGAGCCGCGTTCGAACTAATGATGCTCAGTGGTCGGGTATCTCGAGCCTGGCGAAGCAGATGACTCACCCTCCGCATTTCTATCGGCTCTGTCCTTCCGCAATGCGGTCTCCCTCAGGATCCGCCCCATCAACTCGACTTTTTATAGAGTTGGATCTATTCCGTGAGCAAGGTCTGGCGGTCTCTTTGCTCATGGGTATTGAATTCTTAAGAAGACACTGTATGAAAACTCTACTTCCAAGAACATCTTTGGTAAAGTGTCCTAGATTTATATGTAAACGATGGAGCTGTATTCTCAGGCTATCACTAAACTGCAAACTATGTACACAAGGGATCCTCCTTAAGTCTCTCCTATTGCTTAGAAGAGAAAAAAAGAGTCCTTTCGTCCTCAGTATAATCTGGCTGTTTGTCCTTGCCATCCACAATCCCGAGGTACCATGTCGGATCACGCCCGTCAAGCTCGCGGACCGTGAATCCATTGCCCCAGAAGTGGAACCGGTTGCAGCTTCCGTACTTAATCTCAAAGTCTTCATACCGCGGCTGCATGGTCTCAACAAAATGTGCTCTTGACGCAGGGTATAGACGTGGGAGCCCATCGATCGTCCCGCCCTTATACCAGCTTCGACATTTTTGATTCCACACCGTTCTCTTCAGGAATAAGTCTGCGTGCTCCCGGAACTCGGCCGTGGCGTCGGCCTTGGGTGCAATCGAGCGGATGTGTTCCATCTGACACTTCTCGATGATCTTGAGCATGTATTTGCATCCGTGTTCAATGGGCGGCAATAGCGAACCATTTGTGGCACTGTAAGGCCCAATAGAGAGAAAGTAGTTAGGAAAATCAGGTATCATGACAGAAAGGTATGACACAGGATCGTCAGCCCACTCTTGCCGGAGGTCTTTGCCGTTCGCAAGGACCGGGAATCGTGGGACGTAGGATGTGTCGAAACCCGTTGCACAGATAATTATATCGATTTCGTGTTCGCCGCCGTCACTGTCGATAAATCCCCACGGCGTTATTTGCTGGATGTCTTTTGTATAAACTGTCACATTGGGCTCCATCAAGGCTTCAAGATATCCATTTCCTGGTGTCGGTCTTCGGCATCCCGGCCCATATGCGGTGGGAATGATCTTCTCTATGAGATCTGGACGAGCTTTTAACTTGTCCTCCATCTGCTTGCGAGAGAACTCCTTGGCCATCTGGGCGTCCTTGGTATTGATGAAGTTAAAGTAAAACCGTTGGCCAAGCTCTGCGTCTAGCATTTTGACATAGCGGAGTTGCTTGATCGGATTCTCTGCGAATTCCTTCTTGATGTCCTCACTATACTCGAAATTTTTCCCGTTCGGACCCGCGAATTTGGAGGCAAATCCAGAGCTGATCCAGATCGGAGACCGGATCCAAGTGTACAGCTGCTTGACGAGCGGTTGAATGTTGGCAACGATCTGGATACCAGATGAGCCTGCTCCCAACACAGCCACTCGTTTTCCGTCAAGGACAGTGGACTCATCCCAAGCTGCTGAGTGGAGAAGCTTGCCTTTGAAACTGTGAAGACCTTGGATATCCGGCCACTTCCAGTTGTTCAAGAGGCCGCACGCGTTGACAAGGAAGTCACATTCGTCTTCGAAGGTTCTTCCGTCCGGTCCCAGGACCTGGACTTCCCATTTAGTGGTCTGGGAGTTCCAGCTTGCACGCACGACCTGATGCTGCACCTTAATATATTTGCGAAGCCCATGCGCGTTCACAACACCTTTGAAATATTCGAAAATCTCGCGAGCGTCAGAGTAATAGTGGGACCAGTTGGGATTCATGGCCCATGTGAATTGATAAATGTGAGACGGGATATCGCAGGCGCAGCCAGGATACCTATTCTCCCACCATGTGCCAGAGACCTCGTCGTTTTTTTCGTATATCTGCAGGTCGAGGTTCGCCAACGCCTCGGAGAACTTTGCAAAGCATATACCAGTGGCTCCGGCGCCGATCACAATGACGCGCTTGCGCTGGGGGAGCCCGTGCGGCTTCTCTAGTATCGAGTAACCTCTGCTATTTACATTTTGCCAGTCGCATGTTTTGGCAGCCTCTTCTGAGTCCGCTCTTGGATCGTCCTTTGGGAGGTTTCCAGGAGCTGACATTGGCTTGACATACCCTCCGTATGGCTCGGTTGTGGTGTCACACAAGTCTCGTAGCATGTTTAAACTTCGGACAGAGTCTCTTGAACATCTACGGCTCGAGAAACGTCAAACGTATATATTGGTCTGCTTCTCGCATATTGGTCTGGATGGACTGACAGGCCTCTTTCGAGGGGATGTTGTGCAACTGTCGGCAGCAAGACCCCTGTTTTACCACAGCAAAATGGAGATTGGCTCCCGATCCTTCGGAAAACGTTATCAGTTACAGCCTCATCTGAACATGACCACTCAGGGACTATCCTTAGGGTTTTGTGGAGTCATTGGCTATTCCGCCCCTATTGTCAATGACACTTTGCCACTGTCGCGAGTCGGAACCGTTCTTGACAGTAACAAGGACACTTTTCCGCTCATCTCACTACTCTCTCATGACCCATTACGAGAGTCACGGGCATCAACAAGATATTCGCATTTAAATCTTCTCAGATATACGGCCACCCACAAGCTTCCTCAAAGTCTTTGATCAATCCATCGACAATGGCAGTTCACAAGACACTCAAGTTTAAGCCCCTTCACGCAACATTTGCGGCTGAAGTGGAGGGTGTTGATTTCTCCAAACCCATACCGGACTCTGTGATCGCTGAAGTTCAGGAGGGCATCGACAAGTATGGCGTCCTCGTGTTCCGGAATGCCAATATGGACAATGACACCCACGTTGCCTTCACACGGCGGTTCGGCGAGCTAGATTCGATGCCTTTCATTCGTCGCCGAGGTCGATTCCCTGACCAGCCGCACATCTTCGACGTGTCCAACTTGGACGACTCTGGAGAAATAGTCAAGGACACCGACCGCGTCACCTCCATGCTGAAGAAGGGTAACGAGCTGTGGCACGCCGATATGCAGTATCATCCGCGCCGGGACAAATACTCTCTACTCCGCGCGGTCGAAATCCCTCCCCTAGGTTCTGGCGGCGAGACTGAGTTTGCCGATTCCCGCACCGCCTACGAAGACCTCGACCGCGAATGGAAGGACAAGCTTGAGAACTTGGTGTGTGATTGTTCGCTGATCCATAATCGCCGGATGGCGGCGCCGGATCTGTATAAAGATGTGGATCCATACGACTGGTCTATCTCTCATTTCAAGGCCGTGTATCCGCACGAGGGGAGCGGACGCAAGAATTTGTATGTGACCAGCTATGTCTATAGGTTCCAGGGCTATTCGATCGAAGAAAGCCACAAGATGCGGGAAGAGCTGATCAAGCACGGAACCCAGCCGAAATACGTGTACAAGGTCGCGTGGGAGCGACCAGGAGACGCAGTTATGTGGGATAACACAGCAGTCTGGCATCGAGCGTTAGACGCGTCGGAGTATATATTCAAATACCGAAGGGACATGCGGCGGACTAACACATATGACAATGGCCCGCACGCATGGGGGGAGAACGAGGTCGGGAAGGCCTGGAAGGTGCAGCTCCCCAAGGACCCTTTGGCACATGAAAGTCAACTCAACCGCTTGGTCGGGTAGATAGCCAGACCTAATTAGGACCTACTACAATTTTTTTTAAGTACGAAGATCTACGGAACAAAGTCGAAGGTTTAAACAGTGATGAGCATTCACCACAAGAGCCAATGTGGACTCATCCCTACGAGTGTTTCCACAGGGTCTGACGCAGTCTTGAATGTCCTGGCCTTGAAGCGAGAATAGCATCTTCATTCGAGCATAGTTCAGGCTGTCTCAGCCTATGATGAAAATCATACCACGCCACTTCTACATTTGCGCTGACACAGTGAGGCCCGAGGCATCGAGACCACATACAGCCCCTAACCAAGTACAATGATCAAGACCAAACATACTGCCTAGAAGTGTGAACGTTGATGATAGTCCCTGAGGGAACCAGAGTTAAGGGGGGCACGGAAGGCAAGACTTGAGCATTGGTGTCTCCGGGCGACCTGAGTCAGTCCAATCACCTTCCGAGGCTTGCGCAACGTAAATTGAACTGACCACAATCTGGGACCAACTTTAACTTCAGTATTGCCGTTGTTGGTTATGGCCATGTGAGCAATATGCGGAACGTGGAAAACGGAAGGCGGAAAGCGGCCTGCGGAGAGACACACCTCCACACCTAGGACTCAGAATAGATTGTTGTCAGAGGGAGCTTTGGTCTACTGGGGTCTTAAATACCCTCAGCATCGGTAGTCATAACAGTGCCTGTGGCACTCTCAAGGCCGCGGCTCTAGGACTCTCTCAACCACTATTTTCTATCTCGCCTTAAGTCCTGGGTAATAACGACAGCTCAGGATGGGCCGCCTCCTTCCAGGCATCACGGCCTATAACTGGGCGCTCGTGATGCTCCTTGCTACTGGTCCTATGGCATGTGGTTATTCCATGTCCTGTCTCAGCGGCGCGATCGGGCAACATGGCTTCTATGTGGCCATGGGCTACACCGACGACCCCAGTGACGCTGGTTATAAGCGCACCTCACATTTCCTCAGCGCCGCCTCCGGTACATTTATCGGAGGAGCCTCTATCGGGGCTGTCATGGCTGCTTGGGCTGCAGATGCTCTGGGCCGCAAGCTCAGTTTACAACTGACTACGCTGATCTACATGCTCGGTGGTTCCCTTCAGAGTGGTGCAGTTAACCCGGCCATGTTTCTTGCGGCGCGAGTCTTGTCTGGCATTGGCATGGGCTCCCTGCTCGCTGTGGCGCCGATGTACCAGGCTGAAGTCTCGCCTCCAGAATCACGCGGGTTCATGGTCGCCATGACTGGTTTCATGTTTGCTATCGGCAACTCACTCTCTTGCTGGATCAACGTGGGCACGTATTTCAAAGGTGTCAATGACCCTGAATCCGGGTTTGCCTGGCGTTTCCCCCTGGCAGTCCAGGTATTGCCCACCTTGATCCTATTGCCCGGATCTCCTATCCTACCGGCATCTCCCCGATGGCTCATTATGAAAGAGCGCCGCGAAGAAGCAGAGACTGTCATCCGCATACTCCACGGACACTTGGGAGATCAAGCTGGGGAGTACGCAAAGCGCGAATTCAATCAGATGTCCAGACAGATCGCGTTCGACTCGAGTGTTTCGGAACGGATTGGATCCTTTCCTATTATCAGGACAGCCTCCAACCGAAAACGGGTCTTCTTGGCCTTCAACCTGCTTTGGGGCACTCAATTCCTGGGGTTGACCACCGTGGGCATCTATGGAGTTTTGGTGTACCAACAGCTGGGCATGACGGGCCCCATGCCACTGATTCTCCAGGCCATCTGGGTCAGTATTACAATGCCAGGAAACTTCATCAATGCCGCCCTCGTCGACCGAGTTGGCCGTCGTCCTCTACTCCTGATCGGCACCTGCGGGATCCTGATGTGTGTGATCCTGAACTGCATTCTCCAAAGCCTGTATCTCGAGCGGAACTTTCGACCAGGACTCAAGGCCTCCATATTCCTGACGTATTTGATGATCTGCTTCTGGTGCACGTGCATCGACGCCACTCAATTCGTCTACATCTCTGAGATATTCCCCAGCTATATCCGCGCGCAGGGGCAGGCGGTTGGCACATTGGGATTGACACTGTCTAATGTGATCCTGCTGGTTGCCGCGCCAATCGCCTTGGATGTCATCCACTGGAAGTTCTACTTCGTCAATATATCCTGGACCGTCGTGTTTATCCTCACCATTTTCTTTCTCTACCCGGAGACCAGTGGCAAGTCGATCGAGGACCTCAGCGCCACCTTCGGAGACACCGTAGTTGTCAGCTTCGAAGACGCAGTGTCAGATGACAACGAGGTTGTCCAAAGAGATGAAAAGGTTGCTTTAAACGATACATATCAGGAGATTGAGGTTTTCAAGTGACCCGAAACATGGGGTGAGAAAACTAAGGGATTGGGCTGCCCCGTCTTTCTACAAACAGGGCGGAGTCCTCTAACCATATCGTGGAAGGTTGTGGGTGTGAAGATGTGTGAGGCAAAGTGGAAGCAGGAGGTAGGGACGCGGAGGTATTCCATATAGGCTAGCTTGAGCAGAAGCATCTCTTGGTTGTGATCGACAAGTGTGAGTCAGTGGATCGAGTGAAGAATATCACAAGATGCGTATGCTTTTCCCGATGTTCGCTTGAAGACTAAACAGAAAAGGAAGTTATAAACTTGCAGTAGTCTGTGCAGAGTCAACGGTGGTTCCCAATAAATTGTTATTCCGCATCGGTATGGCCCATTTAATAAGTGGAACAATATTGAGAAGTTCTGGGTGGAAAGCTCGGTATGTGCTAGGAATCTGGCAGACCGCTGACTCCAGTCTAGCTGCCATTTTCCGTCTTCCGCAGCAACCCCCAGGCCAACTGCGGCTAACAATGCGACCGGGCGCGTGACAGGTCTGCTCAGCAGAGCTTCTGTGCAATATTAGGAATTCAAATATGAGAGTGAAAGTGCTATACTTTCTCATCTCCTGTCCATCGGTCAGCTTTAGGGCTATTCAAACTTCGATCAGCGGCCTGACTGTACAATGGCGACATGGGACCCAGACTCAGACAACTTGCCTAAGCTCAAAGAGCTACCTTTGATCCCTGGGGCCCCTGAGTATGCCGCCTGGTTCTGGGGACCAGACGACGAGGTAGGACCTGCAGCCTCCTCGTGCTGTTGGCTGGTTTTGGCCGTTTTGCTCAGGATGAGGCTAATTATACCACTATAGCTGGGCCGACTAAATCTTTTAACGCCCAGAAGGGTAATCGAAGCCTCGAAACTAATTCAGACTGGAGAAAGGACGTGCTTGAAGTAAGGGAGAAATGAACATTGCTATGAGAGCCTACGAGCTCCATTGAGCGCTGAATAGCGGGCTGACGTGTGGTTTTCATTAAAGCCTTCCTGCCGAGTGGCCAGAGCCTCCATTTTTCGGACGTCCCCCCTTCAAACATACCGTTTTGAAAGTTCGCCCTTATGCCTTCGACGATCTGTATGAGTTGAACACTCAGAGCGGCTCTCAGTGGGACGGCTTTCGTCATGTAAGTGCTTGATCCAGTTCTCCTGAGCCTCCTATAGATTGTTTTTCTTTTAAATGACGGATCCCTCTAATCCTGTCCAACAGGCTGGTATCAAGCATAATGATGGGTATATATGGTACAATAATGTACATTGATCTGGCCAATACGGAAAAGAAAGACATAATTGACGTGTCTCAGACGACAGTCGAACAAATCGAAGGCAAGTCCGGCAGAATCGGCACCAGCGCATGGGCGCGCAGAGGCATCGGTAAGATTGCTACTGCACCATTTGCAAGGATTAATGAGCTGAAAACCATGCAACCCAGTCGGACGAGGCGTCCTCATCGACTTCTACGACTACTGCGGGAAGTCGTACGACCCATTCACGCCCCGAAAGATCACGGCCGAAGAAATCATGTCGTGTGCGAAAGCGCAAGGCGTGGAGTTCAAGTACGGCGATATTTTCATCGTGAGAACCGGCTTTTCGGAGGCATACAGGAAGCTCGACCAGAACCAACGAGAGGAGATGGGAGCAAAGGCTTACCTGGAGCTACAATTCGCAGGGCTCTCTCGGGCCCACGACATGGTCGAATTGCTGCATGATAACTATTTCAGCGCCGTAGCCAGCGATGCGCCTTCGTTCGAAACATGGCCGATGGACGAGCCAGAACATTTGCATCATTGGCTGCTTCCTCTCTGGGGAAGCCCCATTGGTGAGCTGTGGGATGTGGAAGAACTGGCGGTGTTGTGCAAGAAACACAACCGATACACATTCTTCCTATCTAGTAGCCCGGCGAATGTGAAAGGTCAGTTCACATCCTACGAGTATAGACATATCACTGACAATCTTTCAGGAGGTGTTGGTAGCCATTCCAATGTTGTCGCCATCTTCTGACAGAGAACCCTCGCTCACGGCTGAGTGTTCACAAGCTGGCTTGAAACTCCTCTCCGCAAAGATAGAAGCTGTCAAGTAAAACTCAGAAGGAAGAGGCGAGACCAAGTAGAATCACTATAGCACAAGATTCTAGACAATCTTTAGAATATTATAGCCACTCTCGTGCCATATATGCAGCATTTGGATTGCCATCTGGGGGCCGACAAAGGTGATCTTGTTGTGGCAAACTATTATATGCCACAGCTGCCTACAGATTGCTGGACCTCGCAGCATTCATCCCCCGCTGACACTGCTGTAAAGTCGACCGAGCACCAGCAGCCAGGAAATTGGGCTCCTGACCCGTGAGCAGAAACTTGAAGCCCATCTCCACCTTCCGCCTTGCAGATGCTTCAGTCGCACCTACTGTTCCGACGACTACATTGTTCCGCTTCCCCGCCTCGAGAATCCTTTCCAATGCATCGATGTAGACGGGTTCCTCACCGTCACCGCCTGATAGCCCCATAGATTGCCGCAGGTCGTAAGGCCCAACAAAGCAGGCTGTGACTCCCGGAACACTCAATATCGCTTCGGCGTTCTGCACACCCTCCACGGACTCGATCATGGGAATGACCGCTACCTCTTTTACCCTTTCTTTCATGTATTTCGCGACATCGGCGGCGGGGTCGACGTCGGCATATGGCGCAAGAAAAGGACCGAAGCTGCGCTGGCCCCGCGGTGGGTAGATGGCCCGCTGAATGATATTTTCGCATTCTTGGGCAGTGGTCACCATAGGAATAATGATGCCAGCGGCTCCAGAGTCCAAAGCCCATTTAATCCACTCGACTCCATGCGAAGGAGTGCGAATTACTGGAACACACTGTCCGCCTGATGCTGTTACCACCGCTTGGACCAAAATGGATGCTTCACGCGCCGACACAGGGGCATGTTCCATGTCGATAAGCACCCAGTCAAACCCAACTCGTGCTGTGATCTGGGCGCAAAGCGTGTTTCCAATGGTAACGGCAGCTCCAACAAGATTCCCCTTCTCCTTGAGAAGGCCACCGAATGATTGAAGCCGTGCAGCAGAAGCTGCCGGCCTAGGTGTTTGTCTATTCCAAACATCAGCGGCCCTGCAAGACAACGATTCATAGTCGAGGTACAAGGAAATGAAAAGGAGAAGCTTGCCCGTCAGAAGTATACATTGGGTGAAGGTGCAACCGTAGAGTTGACAGCTAAGGATTCAAAGCAGAGCGTATCCAAGATACGCCGGCCGTTAAAAGGGATGCAAGGTGCAGTTGCTGGAGAACTCTTCGTTTGGTAACACTTTCTCCAGCTCCTAGGTTCCTGGGCAAAGGAACCCATCATTACTGACATGAAACCGACTCGACCATCTGGCCGTTGTGGAGCCACTAGTGACATAGCTGCTAAAAATTAGACAGAGAAGCTAAGTTAGACATGCGGAGAGGGTTTTGCTCAGAAGAAACAAACTGCTTCAATGATTCCCGCTTGGGAACCTCCCATTGGGTCTCTGTTCCCTATGAGTGCATTTCCGCTTATTGAGAGGCTAAAGCATGCCGATATCCGGCACTCGGTCGCTCCACAGCGCTTCCCAAGTCTATGGCAGGTCCGAATCGACCATCCTGGCTGCGGAACCACTCTAATCTCGGCACTCTCCTTCATAAGCCAACTGGTCAACGCATGTTGGACGGGACCAGGGCCCGAGCTGGCGTGGGATGTTGGCCGACTATGACTGGGACTGGTGGCTTGCGAGGGCTTTCTATCAGGCACCCATCAACGACATCCTCCCTTGCAATATCGCTGCGACCCCCGCCACTCCACATCAACTCCATGCGGGGTGCCGAGCTTGAGGGGGTCATCTCCTGTTGGCAGCGAACTTGGTCGATATGTTGGGGAGGCGGCGAGTCAATATTCTGTCTCAGCAACGGCCCCTAAAACCCCCTTGGAGCGAATCTCACAACCATGACTTCATCAGGCTCAAATGCTGCCAGAGTCCGCGACAAATACACTTCGCGAGCGTGCAATGAATGTCAACGCCGCAAGAGAAAGTGCAGCGGCGAAAAGGTATGCCGAAACTGTCGCCATTGTGGTACTGAATGCGTCTTTTCAGAGCCACGGGGCACCAGGAGTTCGAGAGCGACGACTTTGCTGCCGCCAAATGTCACGTCCACCGACTGGGTTAACGTCGACAGTCGAACCAATCCAGGTCCTGGCCTTCGCACTGCCGCAGCAAGAGACTGTGCCCCAAAGACAGCACATGTCGCCACACAAGGACACCAGCAGAGCGGCAGGAATGGACGAAACGAGACAGAGAGAACAACAACACAATTTCAAGACGACCAACAGGTGACGGGTCAGGTTCCCTCGCCTGCCGCACATGTGCTTGGTGACAACCATGAACAGACTCCTCTAAGCACCATTGACACTGAGACGTCCTCTCCTCGAGAAAGCGTTTTTGAGCGCAACACCAAT
This sequence comes from Fonsecaea erecta, assembly GCF_001651985.1. Classification (NCBI taxonomy): domain Eukaryota; kingdom Fungi; phylum Ascomycota; class Eurotiomycetes; order Chaetothyriales; family Herpotrichiellaceae; genus Fonsecaea; species Fonsecaea erecta. Next base: position 1,842,186 of record NW_017387246.1, on the reverse strand, counting down.
TTCATGACCGGTACCGCTTTCTTCCAGCAGATCGATCTCCTTGACCGTTCAGTGACTCGAGCACATGGGACAGACCTTCTCAAAGTGGATGGTTTCCTGGAAAGCTCGACCTTTGAACCAAACACTTCGGTGGCCGACATCTATCGCGATATAGATCAGACAGTCGAGCAGGCACGGGTTGATGACGCGACCAAGATACATAGGTCACTGGACATCTTCTTTGCTAATGTGCAGCCACATTACCCTTGCATGAACGAGGGCTACCTGCGTGCCCAATTCTCCGCATTTGTTGCGAACGACGCCAATTGCCTCACCAAGAGCGGCGCGGTGCAACTAGCTGCCCTGCTCCAATTCATCATGGCAGTGGTGAGCATCTTATGTGACAGCTCCACGCAGGGCCAATATCTCCCCGGCTGGAAAGAGTTCTGTCGCGGAGACAAGCTGCTCAGCCACGCCACCTGGCTGGAGAGAGCCAATATTGTGACAATCCAAACACTGCTTGTGAAAACACTATATTTCATGTATGCCGGCCTTTTGAACTCGGCCTACGATACAATGGGCACGGCAGTGCGGTTATGTTTCCAGCTGGGCCTACACAATGAGCCCTCATGGGGGGAGGATTGCAAATTCTACGACAGAACCTACCGCCAGCGAGTTTTCTGGTCGGTCTTCTGTCTTAACCACAATGTTGCTCAGACGCGTGGTGTTCCTGAGCTGCTCCGAGAATCAGATATCAATGTTTGCCTGCCCAAGTGCGTCGATGATCGCATGTTGTATCCGGATTGTCCCTCGCTGCCTGAGATGCCCACGACCTCCCCTGTTCCCTATCTATTGGAAACAATCAAGTTGACAAGGCTTTCTTCAGAGGTTTGGGAAGCGATGTTTGGCGCAAGGGCAAAGAAACCGGTCAGCCAGGACTTCATTGCTGCCATGGACAACAAGATTATTGAATTATCTCAAGAGATTCCTTCTTCTCTTCGTTGGCCTCAAGCTGCAGGGTCCCAGCACATGTATGACGGAGCACCTTCATTTATCCAACAGCAGGGATTCATTCTGCATCTGCGGATTCTATACCTGCGAATGCTGTTGCGTCGAGAGGAAATGATCAGTCTTACTTATGGGAGGAAGACTGCACAGCTCTGCATCAACATTGCCACCGAGGTCGTTGCTGCCGTCGAGGCGTCATATACGGCCCAGAGATCCAAACGCTGCGAGCGACACGCCTATCTACATCATCTGACTGGTGCATTGGTCCCGACGATCTGCATCATAGTCAAGCATAATAACCCCGACGATCTGACCAGGCCAGCAATGAATCTCCTAAACAAGTCCTTAAAAATCATGGAGTCTTTCTCTCAGGGTTCCTTCCTGGCTCGACGGGTCTTGCAGCAATTGCGTCGCCCTATCAAGGTGGCCCGCGATATTATCGAGTCTCAGTGGCCTCAGAATGTCCGAGCTGGCGCAGCGTCGTATGCAATCACCACGGTGCCTGGGCTCGCGCAAAATACGACATGGAACGACGGCAATGTCAGTTCCAACAATGACTGGGATCTCTCTCTGCCAACCATTTATCAAGATCCCTTTCAGGACGCCTCGCAGAAAACCTCAGACGTGCCTTTCCTGTGGGATGATAGCAGCGTGGATCTTTGGAATAATTTCAATTGGTCAGGGTAACTTGCTTCCTCCTGAGCCACATTCAAATGTGCGTCTACTTGCTCATTTCTGAGCACTTTCAGTGCCGTGGCTGCGAGCCGAAAGCTCGCCATTACAGTAAGAGCTATTCCAACTTCTCAGATCAGGATCACATGTTATCATGACATTATGCAAGAGAGCTTCTATGCTTCAGATGCCTCAACTTGCCAGGTACCGCCCAAATAAGGATCAAGCGTACAACTCCTTCATGGTGATAGTCTCAAATCACCCGGCACCTTTCTGTCCGTGAAACCCCAGGGCACCCCAATAGTATACTTTGGATCGGTGACCACCATGTGCTCGTCCTGCATCAACAGCGGAATCGTCTTGTCTTCTAGGTGCCGCCGGACCTTGGCCAGATCTCTCACTTTCCAAGTCAGCGCATGATATGTGTCAAAGGGGGCATTGAACTTGAGATCCTCTGCCGCAAAGGAGCCGGCACGCGTCGGCACCGCAATCTCGTACACGCCATCTCCAAGAGAAATGTATGTACTGTCCGTCTCGAGGAGCTCATTGCGGCTTTGGTGGATGATCCTGCCCTTCAGGATGCCGATGAGGAAATTGAAGGCCTTGATAGGACTCGCTGAGAGGATTGTGTGGTGAGAGCAGAACTCCAGGCACAAAGGGTCGCTCTCCGATACGGGAGGGAGCGTCCAGCCTGGCTCCGCCCGCGGATCAGGCGGACCCGTCGCGCTACAAGGGTAGATCTGATACCGCAGCCCAGCGCTCTCGGGCAGGGTGAAGAAGAGGGTTGCGTTTTTAAAACCCGTGGTCGGCGGTTTCTTGAGACTGCCCAGCCGGTTCGCCTGGTCAGTGCTCCGGATGCCATTCTCGATGCACACGCGGTAGATCTCGTCGGCGCCGTCCACGGCCAGTCCGAAGCAGAACAGATGGCCTGGCGCCTTCACATCCTCGAGCGACTGCCTGCCCTCAACGATGTATTTTTTCGGGTCCACACAATCGAACATGACCTCGCGGATCATGGTCAGGATCGAGTAGTCGCGCGGATATGTCGGGCATTCTTCTTTCGGCGGCAGGTTCGCTTCCACGGGTGTGCTCTCCAAGTTGAACACGTCCCGAAAGAACTTCTCACACGCGACCAGGTCGGACACCTTGTGTGTGGGATGCCACATGTATTGTACTTTGTACGCCATGATGGTGGTAGGAGCTCTGTTGCCACGGTTTATCTTGCGGTAGTTGTTACGGTAGAGAGTGAGTGGGGGGCTTAAATTCTGCGGGAATATACCTGAAGTTCGAACAGAGGACGTCGTACTAGTACTCTCTGGATATCCTCGTAAGGATATAGCCATGCGGAGAAGTATTTGTCTTTGAGGTTATGCACTTTGGTCCCAAGTGGAAACAACTACATGTGCGGACTGCGGGGGATGGCATGGGAAAACGGTAGGATACCATCGTATCATATTCCTGGAGAACAAGACTACGGAATTGGGGAGATTTGGGAGCCAAATCACGAGGGCATCGTGCAGTCTTACAGAGGAAGATGTTCTTTTAGAAAAGAACGATGGCTCCCTTCTGAGGCCTAAGTAGCTACGCTCACCACATACGTCTTCCACAATATGCGTTCCAGGTCCCCAAGATATATCTTGCGCGTAGACAGCCCTCATAGAGATGGAAGATGGCTCTTTGAGGGTCTATCTCGTCGCATGGCCCTCTCCTCCACTGCGATCACCACTATCACAGAAGCATACATGCTCGGAACCAAAGTCAGACCTGTGCACAACCAGGATTCAGAGTGGTGCTGAGTGTTCACGTCTACGGCCCGGAATGCTATTCCACCGTGGAACCAAAATTGCTAACCCGATTGCTCTCTACAGCTTGGACCGAGAAATCGTACGCCCGTCGTCATCCTTTGCGGTTAGGCTCTGGTCCATGCACTTCCGCGCCTCCACTTACTCGCTTTATGACAAGAACTCCAACCGTGATTCCGCCTGGTTTCCAGTTCCGCTTCCGCTTCCGTCTTGTTTCGTCCCGGAATCCCGAAGGATCTTGCCAGCGCCAGAGCTTGGCTTATGAAACTCTTGGACTCGCATGAGAACCGGAGTCTAGAGAGTGGCTAGTGAGCAACTAGCATCAGATCCGAAAGGCGCCAGCGACCCGGATGCAAAATTGTCATAGGACCCAGAGTTTACTGTGAGCAGAAGCTCGGGTTGATGAAAGCCTCCCTTTCGCGTGTAAGGTCCTGTGCCGCGCACGTGAGAGATCCTTAGAACTTCCGTATTAGCGCCACAGACGTGAAGAAACTTGTGAACCTTCAAGGTCAGGGTAGAGCACTAGAATATTTCGTCAATGCCATGAAAACATCGATATGAGCGGCACAAATCGCGTTTATTTTGATCTGTTGCAGCAGAGCACAATATGTCCCAAGGATGTATGCTTGGTTCCAGAAGACGGGACGCCAACGTATCAAGCGACAAAGGAGGAAGAAGAAGACTCAAAGACACGTGTAATAGCTCACATCTCGATACCATACAATGGCTACGACGATGAGCTTTCCGCCTCAGGAATTACCCCATCGCCAGCATTTGATCTTAATAGACTTGATTCAAACATCAGCCGTGACTATTCCGATATTGAAGATCTGCTTTTCAACTCAGGTATGTCTTCAGGGCTCTATTATCATGTAAGATGTGCCAAGCTGAGAGACCTAAAAATAGTTGGTTTGGAGCGTGTGTATGAATGTTGGCAAAAGCTACAACAGAATTCTGCAGGACTCGGCCTAGATGATGGGTTTCAACCGGTAGGATCTGCCCAGTCAATCCATCACAACTGCTCGAGTAGACACCATGAACTAAGTTCCATCAGTGTGAAGGACTGCTGTTCTCGAAACGCCTTCAAGATAAACTAATAGAAGCATACTTTCAGCAATTTCACCCAATCTGCCCGGCGGTGGATCAGTCAGACTTCCTCAAGTGGTATAAAGCGCCTCAACAAGACGTCCTCGCTCATCCACAGCTTATGCGACTATTACTATTGTCGGTACTCTTTGCAGCCTTACCCCATATTGATGAAGACTTACTCCGAGGAGGGCCACGCTGCGCCGTCAAGCAGGCGCAGAAAGCCGTTTTTTCTTCTGCTCAGACTCTCTATCACCGGCTCGAGTGGGAGTTCATGGGCACAGAAGGTCTCGCTCAAAGCGCCCTTCTCTTGAGCTACTGGAGCCCATATGACTCCACGAGAGAGGTCAATGGCTACTGGGTGGACGAAGCCATCCGCCACGCGGTCGCTGGGGGGATGGCTGACCTATATTCGACACGACGCAAGAGGATTATTTGGTGGTGCTGCATGATTCGCAACCGCATGATCTCTTTGGGTTTGCGCCGCTTCGATAGGTTGGAGAGGCGACCGGAAGGCCGTCTGCCAGAGCTGAGTGACTTTGCGGAAGAGGGCTCGGGAGGCCACTTGATATCGCTCGACTCAAAACTCTACTTCACTCGGGTATTCATCCTCCTCTGCAAGCTGACCAAAATCATGGTGGACTCCGTGCGGTTGAAATACCGGGACTATAACTCCACCTGGACTCTCCCTGAAGATCGGCAGGCGTTCGACATTCTGGAAGACATCGGTCAGCTGGACGAGAAGTTGAAGATCTGGGGCGTCAACTTCGCTCACCTTTACGCCGCAGTTCAGGATTTGAGGGTACCGAACGCTGATCTCGTCATTTTCCATCTCATTGGACTAATGCACCAGTAAGTCCCTCGAATCTAGTTGCCCTCGAGTCAATTGCTCTAGAAAATTGACTTCTTGTCTGGTGCAGGTTTGCTGTTTCAATACTCTACGAACCATTTCTCAGGCTGTCAGACAGCCGCAGCTCTCAGGCGTGGTTTGTTAAGGATTTGGCTTTACTCAAAATCAAAGAGGCCTCAAGAAACACGGCTGCTATCACAGCATCGATGCTTCGATTCGCAAATCCCAAAGACCTCTCCATCATTGTGTAAGTGATCCCCATCTCAAAGACTCTCTGCCTCAAAGTCCTCTTTTAATGACATCTATCCCAATGTAACGTGACAGGCCACCATGGATTATCCTCCCGATTGCGTTGCATCTCATCCAGCTCAGCGAACCCCAGGACCTCGAGGCCAAGACCGAGATCACCCAGCAGCTCGGATATTTGATGCGGACTTTACATACCCTGATGTGCAGATTTGAAGGTGCTCAGTTTATCATCAAGATCGTCAACGCCATTATAATGCTGGTCAGGAACTCCACCGAAGAAATGTCCCTGAATCAATCTTCTGCCTGGCTCGGGACGGCACAGGGACAGAGCGTGGGAGCACAGTACACGCGGCTCAGGCAGGAGGAGGTGGTCACCCATGTGCTCGAAACGATACAAAATGGGCTCGCAAACGAAGTCATCCAGACCTGAAATTGAGTGGCTGAAAAGGGTTTCCGATTTAAAAACAAGCTGGGGTTTTCTTGTCCATCGTCACCATATTCCAGGTACTTGACTGGGCTTATAATCGGATTATTCAGATGAGTTCCGTCCTATTCTGGAATGCTCTCCCACGAGTGCAGAAAAGAGTGAAGTTATTCGTTAAACAACTCTAAAATCATGGCGCATTGCATCCGAGGCTGTCGCTAAAATTGGCAAGGCTGCAGTAACCGGGGGCTAGGGTGGGGGCGGCTTCAATTCCTCCACAGCGTCTTTTCCACCCTATCAACCATTGAGAAGCCCCATTTGCACTACAACAAACTACACAGCGGTGCTCAGGTGCTCTGCGACGGATTCGTCTTCGCCGCTGATCCTGTGATCGTATAGCTCTCCGGATCAGGCACGATGTCTGCCTGACGAAAGGCTGCCAGATCCGTGTTCCCCAAGAGCAGCGCAATTTTCCCCAGGATCTTTCCCAGTGTATCGGGGAAGAAGACACAAGTACAGAGGCGGCGCAGTCACGAGGATTGCTACGAGGACACCAGGCATAACTGCATTCACTGACAGTGTCAGAGTTCATGCCATCCAATTTCATATACTGATAGATTCTGGTCTGCGCAGTCGAGTTCTCCATGGTTCTAGCAGGTAGGTGTAGGAGTCAGAGCCGATGCACATGAACACAACGTTCATGATTGCGGAACTTCCAGAACAGATGCCTACGTGTGGATAACCCATTGTCCGGCTCTGTCTCTTCCCCCTGACAGCCCCGGAGCATTTTTCAGCAGATAGTGAGGAGACGTCTTGCGACTGATCCTGTAAGAAAGAAGAATCGACAACGTCGGCGAAAGCCAGTGGACTTCTCAGACACATCTCCATCATCGACACATGAATTAAGGGAATGAGTGTTATAGAATATTGAAGCGGTCCTGTCGTGAGAGTAATCGCGTGGGACCATCGAGGCAAAGCTATTGACGATGTGATGGCTGTTATCGCTGGATGTGATAAGCGTGGTAACAGGTATGGTGACCGGAAGAGGTGGTGTTAGACTGGTAGATCTATGCCTTGGTGTTGAGTTGTGGCTACATCTTGCTAGAGTAGGGGCCAGTCTGTTAGTGTCTAGTCAAATCTGCCGTCGCAGAAAGTCAAGCGATTCTTTTATCAGTAAATGCCTCGGATTAGAGACAACCCCCTTTTCCTGCGGAGAATTCTTTTTCCAAAAGCTTGATCTCTAATGCTATACAAGTCGACTTGTTTTGTTAGGCTGTAGCTCGCCATTGATTCCTCAAGCTGTTGCAACTAGCTATGACACTCAGAGTGGAGGTTATTCCCGCATTCATTCCCGGAATCCCACGAGGTAAAAAGCTGCTGTGGAGCGCAATGGGAAACCAGCACGCAGTGACCATGAATTGATTCCACCATCTTCGATTGAAGTCTGCCTGCTCCTGAGCAGTTTTTTTTGTGCTCTGCTTCTTTTCGATCTCGGCCTCGCGCCACAAGCGGAAGAAATCGCTCACCACGCCCACACACCAAGCGCGGCAACTCCATACTATCCATTTGGTGAGCCCACCTCGCTTTTCGATTATAGATGCTGGTAATATCCCTTTGCTCTGCAGGTGGCAGATATTCTCAATGGCCTGGAAGATGATGTAGGCGTTGCATTGTATAAAAAATAGGCGATGGAGAACGGGGTCGATCTCTCTGAAGGCTTTCCTTGATAGCAGAAATCTAAGCCTCACGTACAAAGGAATGAGACCCGTCAGACGTTGACTCTTACGCCAATCCGAGATAAGTGCGCTGAGAGGTGTGAGGACGGACGAAATTGAAGGTGCCGCAGCAAGTGTCTTCGGCAATCCCTTCCATCGTGTGCGCCAGAGAACTCGATATGTCAGGTCGGAGCGTGCTGAAGATTGTACAGAAATGTATGCAGCGAGGTTGGCTGAGAAATTGATGGTCGCAAGGAGTGCACCCAGACCGGCAGTGGTTTGAAGCAGTCTGTTCTTTGTGATGAGCGGTTATTTCTCTTAAATGCTGTGGGTAATTGTACAGCGAGCAAAAGAAAACAAACCTACTTGCTCATACGCTCGGCGATCTGGTCGCTTTTTGGGGTGGTGTCTTTGGATCCGCTGGGAAGTCCACCTGGTTGAACATGATCAAGAAGATTCTTTTCTATCTTCTGTGCATCTGAATGATTTGAATCTGCTGCTTCCACTCCCGCCATCTTCGCTTGGCAGGGACAACTCTGTTTCAATAAAAGTGTTGCAATGACCAGCCAGAAGGACCCTTCGTAGTAAACATCTAGGACAGATCCGTGTTACTCGTGGGAGAAGGGAATGACTCGGGCTCTCGGTAAATAGTCATCATTAACCGAGGCATTGGAGTTTCCTCTTTAAGGGGAACATGTACCGGAATGGGTAGCTTACCCTGAGATGCTTAGGAAGATAACTAAAGATGGTACAGAACTTATAACCAATTGGTAGCATGAATATCACTCTGGGAAGGAAGCTAAGCAAGCACGTGGAGGGGTTGGTTGCCAACAGTGAACGCAGTCGGCGCCTGTTATCCGCCTCCACGCTCCGCAGGTCCATTGGAGGAAGGAAAATGCTGCAAAAGCAGCAGTTTTCTACTTCATCCTCCAAGCCAATATCCGGCTTGATTGGTTCTCTGAGTGACTTTTCATTAAACATCGTTTTTCGGGGCACCGTTGAGCTAAAGCAAAGGCAGATTAGCCAACTATTCCCTACACCACAGATCTTGTTGTATGAACCCTACGGGCAATATGGGAAGGTGCTCCAAGGTCAAAATAGTGCCTCTAGTCCGAAGCAGATCATGTAGGCGGATGAAATATACCCTTTCATCGCTGTGGCCAGATCACTTGCGCTCAGACACGTCTTGAAGGCCGTGCGGGTTTGCATTCATCGAGCCACTAAATACAGTCTGGAACATGCATAACTCTGCAAATTTTGTCCCTCAATTCTGTTCTTCGAGAGTTGCAGCACCTTCCCGCGATCTCAAGGCTTCGGAAACGGATTTGGTAATGTTTCTTTGGATATCAAGGAAAGGAATCTGGAAATACCATGTGGATCAACAATAGCCAGGATCGCATTCGGTTTCCACGGCATTAGCTGCTAGGTTTTCCGATGAATGGATCAGGGTCCTTTTCAGTCTATACTGCTCCCAGTGGCGAGACGCACTTCGAAGATTGTATTGGCTGGATGATGAAATCCACGCGCTGAGATACAAGGCACGTCCACCCTTAGGCTGCTCAGGCTCTCTCTGACCACGGCTCTTCTCCTCCGAATATGTCCTGTGTCCCGCACTACCTCTGTGACCACCAGTGCCGCTATCCGGCGGAAAAAATGTACATGTCCACCGGCAGCTGCCTTCTCCTTCTGACCTTTTACCTGCCTACGAAGCATATTCAGCAGTAGCCTTGACAGCGCATGAACTACAGCTAGCTCTATAGAGGAAGTCCTAGCCGTTAAGAGGCTTTGCAGTGCTCGTTCGTACAAAACTATATGATATGGGCTACAATGGTCCACACCAACCATTCGTGCTGCTTCGACCTCCATACCCAAGTATTAAGGCATCATGGCAAGTGCAACGACGCATCTCGAGGAGCAACTTGCCCTGACGCACCATATCAACAACTACGGTTGGTTCGCCGACATCTTCGCGTGGGAAGATATCGCGACTTGCTTCACAGAAGACTGCACTTTTGATTTCAAAGTCGCTCCAGATCTTGAAGGCCAAGGTTGGTAGTGCTCGTGCCCCACACGCTTCTTCCAACTTCTCAGAGAATTAATGAATGAATAACTGACTGGCCTCTCATTTCCATCAAAAGCTCCCATGAATCTCAATTCCGGCTCGATCAAGGGACGCTCCAACACCGCCAAAGCCCTTGCGTTCATCACTGAAAAGTTCAAACGCACACAGCATAACATTGTGAACATGGATTTTCAAATCGATGCTTCGAATGCCGCCGCAACCGGCAGGGCGAACATCTTCTGGGGCGGAGTCATGGAGCACAATGGAGTCCATGTTGGGGTGCAAACTGGCTCCAGGTACACATGGAGATTTAAGAAGAGTGCTGACAAGAAGTGGGAAACGGACTATACACAGGTGGAGATTGTGTGGGTGTCGTCTTCCCCAGTTGAAGGGTTTAAACTTGTAAATATGCTCTAGTCGGATACTTTGCAATGGTACCGCAATCCGAGGTAGCTTGTATGAGTTGCAGCAGTATACAAAGTCTTTGGAGTTGTGGAGAACTGTCAGGGTAGAATTTAAGAGCCGACCCTTGAATATCGGAATATGGTGGGCGAGGAGTGTTCCCAGCGAAAGCACAAAGGCTAAAAGCTGCAAGCTCTACATCAACTCATAGATTTTCAAGATTAAGGGGTAGCAATGACTCCATCCCAAGACCAATTGGACACAAGGTATCACTCGTCATTCCTTTGTTGTAGCATTCAGTCTAGCGCGTATACTTAGCCAGCGATGAATTTGCAAGCTAAGCTGAGGAGCGGCTAACTACAATTATAAACTTTGCGTGGGTACTAAAAGAGCACTGCCATCCTTCCCGTGGACTTTTGTGCCTTCATCTTCGCAACCATGTCCGGTACTTCCTCCAGCTTATGGAAGCTGACAACGTTCGGCTGTATGGCATGCTTTGCGGTGAACTCAATGGCACGTGGCATACGTTCTGGAATTCCAGTACAATCGCCCTTGAGCCGATACAGTCCAGTAATGATCTCTGTCAAAACCACCGGAAATGGCTTTTCGGGCAGACCCACGGCCATGAGGAGGCCGCCTATTCGGAGAGCTTTCTTTGCGTTTTCATACGCCGCTATCGAAGAGCTGTAGACAGCCGCGGCATGCACTCCACCTCCCGTGGCCTTTCGGATTTCGTCTAGATAGTTCGGATTCGTGGCAGAGTTGACCGTGAGATCAGCGCCGACCCGCTGGGCTTCGGTGAGTGTCTCGTCGCTGATGTCCAGTCCGATCACCTTGATGCCCATGGCTTTGGCATATTGCACGGCAGCCTGCCCTAATCCTCCACAGCCGACGACTGCGAGCCATTCACTAGGTTTCAGCTCACACGATTCGACAGTGTTGAACGCTGCAAGAATTAGCCAGGGGCTGCCATCACGGCAAGGGGGTTACCTTCCCGCAATGCCACCGCAGAAGAGCGGAGAAGCCGTCTCCAGTTTGATCGCCTCCGGGAGAACGATGGCATTCCGGTAGTCGACTACAGCATACTCGGCGAAAAATCCGTCGACATCCGCGGTCATCCCCTGGATACGTGGAATACCCTGCGTGCAATAGAGGTTGTAGACCCTGCATGCTTCGCATTCAACTATAAGTCCATTCAGCAAGAGGAGGATCTCCTAAGCGGGCTTGGGTGTTGGGAATCCATGATCTTGAAGCACGGAGGGAGCATTCATACGTACAACAACATCCCGTGATATACAAAAATCCCACCGGCTCCCCAGGCTTGAATCCTATAACTTTGGACCCTAGCTTTTCGACGACGCCGGCGCCTTCATGCCCTAGAGTGAGGGGTTTCACGCTGCTCGGGGTTGGCGTCCAGCCTTCAATAGCCATGATGTCGGAGTGACATAAGGAGGCAGATTTGATCTTGACCAATATCTCCGTGTCGAGCGGCTCCGGAATGAGGACTTCATTGACCTGGATCTTGCCTGTATCCTGCAGTCATGCTTGTGTCAGCTCTGAGGTTGTTACTGGCGTAGACCGACAACAGCCCTTACGCGATGAAATTGTGCAGCACGCATCGTAGCTATGCTTCCCATTTTGGATTGTTGGATACAGCCGATGACAAGTGTACCTGGCGGTATTGTGCAGAGGGCTGTGAGAGTGGCAGTCGCTGGCTAGCTCTCGTGCTTTGATAGGAGCCATATTATAATACAAAATAAACTCGCTGCTAGAGCTGGAAAATTCAACGCTTGCTCTGGTTCTGGGTTAGGAGCAATGGTTCATCTTTCCAGGAGGCGAAAGTTCATAATGCGCCGAAGGCTTCTCTGCGAAGTCAGAATCTCTCCAATACTCGGCGGTTGACAGGCTATTCATGCCTGAAGTTGCACCGTCCATTTTCCGCCGCGGCTATTGCGGTAAGGTCAGAGACAACATTGTAGGCAATGTCACAATGAGAGACCGACGCTTGTAAGATAACTTATTTGCCAACGTGATTTTAGAATAATCACGGAATCTTATGTCGCAAATGACGCCACTGTTGGATATAGTCTCCCTGACACCCTACGCTCAAGTCTTTCCGCTTAGCCAATGTGCTGCCGCGGGATGTAAACGGTGCTCTTTGTTCCAATAGCCAGGTCCGCCATACAGTGAGCACTACAAAATGATACCACTCTTAAATAGGGGATGCATCAAATATTGCTGTCAAATCACGAGCATCATCTGTGAAAGAGCATTCACGCCATGGCCATCCTCAAATATGCCTGGCTCTCTGATCCAGACCCTGTTTGGCTTCCGTTGAAGCAAGCTTGTGACGAACGATTTGACGCGTTCTATGCTTTACCAATAGAGCAACAGCACGAGACATGGCTGAAATATCCCCATCCCGTCCCAGAGGGCACGCCCGCGGGCTTGGACGTGTCATTTGATAAGGTTCCTGTAAGAGATGGTGCAAATGTGGGCATCAAGATCTACCGGAACACAGAAAAGCTGAAAGCGATGGGCAAGGAAAAGGCACCTCTCGTCCTGGTAGCGCACGGAGGCGGCTGGGTGCTAGGGAACCACGACGTCGAGGAAGGCGTTTGTCGTTGGATTGCAAAGGAGACTGGTGCAGTTGTTGTAGACGTCGATTACAGGCTGTAAGTTCCCCTTTTCGAGGCTCACTCACTTCCTCCCAGCGAAAATGCCAATTGATACGTGCCCAGGGCTCCTGCATATCGATACCCTCATGCGATAAACGACTTCTATGATGTTTTCAAATGGGTAAGTGAGGGGTCCTATTGCAGGATTTCATCACGATTGACCGGAGCACTAATTTCAAGCACTGTGTCATGATGACAGTGCAAGGACAATGCGGATACACTAGGGATCGACTCGTCTCTTATTCTCTCTTGTGGCAGCTCTGCCGGCGCAAACCTAGCTGCTGTGCTCCCTATAATGGCAAGAGACAACAAGGAGAAAGGGATCATAGGCCAGGTATTGAACGGTCCAGTTGTGTGTCATCCAAAGTACTTCCCCAAGGATAAGTATGAGTACACGAGTTGGGAGCAGAATAAAAACGCCTCAATTCTCGGCAAAGACCATATGCTACGCTGCTGGGAGACCTACTACCCTGCCACGGGCCCTGACGTTTATGCGAACCCGTTCTTGGTAGAAACCATGGAAGGTCTACCACCTGCTTGTAAGCGGTTGTCCTTATTTTCACCCCCAAGAGATGCCCCGATCGACGCTTACGGAGCTTCTCTCAGCTAATCTGAAGCGTACAGTGATACAGATAACCGGCATGGATCCGCTTCGAGACGAAGCATTTGCCTATGCGGATCGATTGAAGGAATCCGGGTGCGTGATATTCTTCCCTGGGGCGAGATGAAACTATCGAGATAGTCTCAGCTTGGAAAAGTTACTTACTACTTTACAGCGTTCCAGTTGAGGTTGCAACCTACGCCGGCTTGCCTCATGGCTTCTATACCTTCCCACAACTCGAAGCTTCCGCAATTTATTTCAAAAAGGCTGCATCGTGGGCCAAAGAGCTCTTGGCTAGGAAGGGATGGAACGCATAGGAAGAAGAGCCTTGCCAATAAGATTGAAGCCCTCGAGCCTAGTCACATGACGGGGACCGATATCGCCGGTGCTGCGGTTACCATTTTCCGACGTGTGGTCGCATTTTCGGCTAGGAAACCCCCTCATCCTGCAGATTACTTCTGGAGCAGTCAACTTCAAAGGGTAGAGGGTATGCTTAGAATGATAGTGTCTTCATCCTCTGCTGCGAGACTTTTGCACGTCTCTAAATACCATGTGCGCTACGAAGGGTCCGTCATCGCGACTCGCACCTGGGCGGACCCGAGCATCAGTGGCGTGCACGGGATGCCGACATAAAAGGAAAAAGGTATGTGAACCACAGACCGTCGTTGTGATACCGTTTAATGCGGGGCAGTGTGTAATCGACGCGGGCGAGAAGTCGTGCAACTACTGTAAAGATAGTGGACTGGAGTGTGTTTTCCGGAACGATGACGAGCGACGGAGGTATGCTATAATACCCAATGGTAGAGCATTGTCCATTTCTACTTTCAAATGAAACAATCACATAGCAGCACATTGACGCGGAACAGACCTAGATCTAGAGTCTTTGTGCACTCCTTGCTTGAACATATCGAGCTTCTAGAGAGTCGGTTGAAGGAGGTGGACGACGAATTCCCGCAACAACCACAGCATCCAGAAATCCAAGTACAAACGCAGCAGGTGCAATTGGAGGAAGATGTCAGCCAACAGCCGTCGGGATCCTGGACTCATCACAACTCCGGCGATGGATTTGATTTGTCACGTCTTGAATCTGAGGGAGCTGGCCTCCAGCGAGATCAAGGGCTCTCTGCTTTAAGTGATAATGAGCACTATGATCGGACTCCAACTTCCCATGCTACATCCGGAGACGGTGGGGGTGTTATAGGGTCAGACTTCAATGATCGGGGCCAATTCCGAGAGAGTCACGAAGGTAGCACTCACTCATTTCTGGTTGAGTCAACTCGACTGAAGTACGATGGCACTACTGGGCAGCCACGATACTTTACGCCCCTGGCCAGATACCAACTCTTTGCTGAACAACTTACTGAATCTCAAGGGAACTCCTCGGGATCATGGCATCTGCAGAAGAGACTGCACCACATGATCAAGGATCTCAATACGGAGACATACAATCACTTAATGGCCTGTTTCTGGACGCATTACAATAACCCTTTGCAGATGATTGACCGGGAAGCATTTGAACAACACAGAGACCAGGATAAGCTTTACTACTCAGGTTTTCTCCACATAAGCTGCCTGGCGATGGGTTTCAGATACGCTGATAAGTCCAGGTCAGACATCAAAGCACTGTACCGGGGAAACAGAGACAGCACTTTCCATGAGAGTGCGCGATACACGGTGGAGACAGAGTTGGAAAGCCCCCAAGGCTTGACCACAATACAAGGACTTCTCATTTTGAGCGACTTAGAGTGCGCTGTTGGCAGAGATCGATCGGGGTGGATGTATGCTGGTAAGTGCCATATTGACTTCACACGTCAGTATTATACTAAATCTTGTCCCAGGTGTCGCTTGCCGACTCGCGTTTGAGATGGGTCTCATGATAGATCACTCCAGGACCACCTTACCTCCGAGAGATATGCAATCACGGCAGCGTCTCTTGCGCGTCTGCGTTTTCTACGACAGACTCTGGGCTATATTCTCTGGGCACCCAACCGTCATTCGAAAATCCGACTTGCTATTTACCGCATTTAGCCTCATATATTCCAAGGTGTTGACTTCCGCCTCTGAAACTTCAACACTGCTGGCTGAAAGTCTAGAAGAAACACAAGCGTGGGATGTCTTACTGGAGTTAATGGAATTGGCTATCAAGGTATCCGGACACATCACCAATTCAGCCTCGACATCGAAAGTTGACGACATTCCTGGGAATTTTATGACTGCCGCGGCACTACATGACGAGCTTGAGTCGTGGCGGAGGAGGCTTCCAGCTCAACTTAGGTGGAGTGCCGAGAATGTGCAGAGCTCTCGAGCCATATTCTTCTTCATCCAGTGAGACTCTACCCACTCCGATTTCTCTATTCCAGTCATAGAGTTTGTCTGCTCGAATTTGGCTAACCGACGAGAAAACAGCCAATTGCTTCACAGCACGGTTATCCAACTGCATTCTTCAGTGGTAGAAAACGAGCCAACTCAGGCTTCTCATCAAAGTGGCAGAAAGATCTCGGAAGTCTGCCCAACATCATCTTTCCGAACCATGTCGAAGAACATCTGCCTTGAGAATGCGATAAGCATTGTTCGCAACATGGATATGTATTGCACGAGATTTGGCATGCAGTCTGTGATAGTCTTTACTCCCCATCCCGCCAGTGTGGCCTTGACTGCTCTCTTGACGAACTTGGCCGAGTTTGAAAATTCGACCAAGACGACGACAATCCTCCAGCAGGTTCACACGCTGTCGAAAATCCTCCAGAAGATGGCCGAAAGCTATCAGACAGCTCAGAGCATGTGCACAGTCCTGGATCATATTTTACCCCCAGACCAGGATCGACGCTCCCAACGGAGCTGAGTTGGTAAATCTCAACGAAAATCTCCAGAATGCCATTTTCCAGCCTCGGCTATGAAGGAGCTTAGGAAGATCAGTGCATAGTTCTAGAGCAACTCTACTGAAATGAAACCTGTTGACTCGGCCCCTGAGCTAAATATATCACTGAATCGTCTAGGCACCTGGCTGTGTCACATAGTAGCCCAGGTCGCCGCCTTGCTCCTCCCTGCTTGTCTTGCCGTTGCCGAAATATGAGAATCGATTACCCGTTATGTACTTAAGATCCCAGTCTTCCCACCGCGGCTCTGCCATTGCCTCCAGGAAGTGTAGGGCGCTCCCGGGCCACGGGCCCCAGACCTTGCCATCAACCTGACCGTTCTTGTACCACGATCGACAGCCACTGGTCCAGGTGAGGTCCTTCATCAAGGAGTCCTTGTACTCTTGGAAATCTCTGAGTGCCTCTTGCTTTGGCGAAACCGACTTGATTCCTTGCCGCTGCATCTTGGCAACCAGCTCAAAGATGTAGGACATGGTTCGCTCGAGACAAGGCACGAACGTGCCATTTGCGAGGGGACAGTTTGGCCCCGTAGCAACTGGTGCATCGTCATTAGAAGAAATTTACATCAAAGAGCTGACTGTGCGAGGCACGAATGAATACTCACAGAAAAAGTTTGGGAAGCCGGGCGCGGCGATGGAGAGGTAGGACGTGGGCTCATCCTTCCAGACCTCCCTCAGATCTTGTTGTTCTCCCACGACTGGGAAGGCGGGTCGGAAAGATGTATCAAACCCAGTCGCACACACAATAGCATCGATTTCTGTGTACTTGGTTCCGTCCTCCATCTCAAGGCCGTCCGGCGTGATCTGCAGAATCTGTCCCGTCTCAATCGTCACGTTGTCTTCGGCGAGGGACTCAAGATAATTATGTCCCGGAGTGACCCTAATCAGAGCGTTTAACACTAGGGACGATCTCGAAGCGAAGGGACACAGAGGGAAGTCCTTACCTTCGACATCCCACCGCAAAGTTCGGAACAAGTTTGTCCGCAAGATACCCTTTCTTCCCGAGCCTCTGTTTCATACTGTGCCGAAAATGCTGCGTTGAATCCTTCTGGATCTGAGAATCTTTATAGAACAGGTCAAAAACCTGGTTCATGGTGGTTTCGACTCGCTTTCGATATTCCAGAAACCCTTTCGGGTCGTTGGCCCACGCTGACTTCTGCTCTTCGGTGAATACCTGTTCGCGACCCTCGGGGGCGAACTCCTGGCCAAACTCGGGAGTGATCCAAGTGGGAGATCGGTTGAACGACACCAAGTGGCTCACAACTGGTGTCAAGGGGTTAGCATGACCGATATGCTGATAATCTGACCACACACGCAGCTCGGAAGTGCATACCAGCTCGCAGAATTGGCACAATCTGAATTGCCGAGGAACCATTTCCAATCACTGCAACCCTTTTCCCCGTAAAATCAAAAGAATCGTCCCATCTAGCGGAATGGACTTTATGACCCTTGTACGAGTCGAGGCCACGAATTTCAGGCCATTTCCACTTACTGTGTCAAGTCATGAGCTCATATTCAATGGCTTTATCCCAGGGGTGTCTGGTTTCTCTCACTTCAGAAATCCAGTGGCATTGATAACCACTTCAGCCTGGTCGGTGAAAGTCCGTGACTGGGCGAGGTCTTCCACCCCGAGCTCCCAAACCCCCAGCTTCTTGTTCCAAACAGCGCCCACAACGCGGTGGTTGACATGTAAATAGTCATATACTCCATATGCTTTGGCGCGCCCCTGGAAATACTCACATATCTCTGGAGCCGCCACGTATGCCGTCGACCAGTTCGGATTCCCCTCCCACGAGAACGTGTATCCGTGCGCCGGCACATCACAGGCGCACCTGGAGTCACATTGTTACCGCCCGGGCCATTGATATGACGTCCTTTGGCTCTCTGCACATACCCTGGATATCTGTTTTCTAACCAAGTTCCCCCTACATCGGCATTTTTCTCGTATATCGTCAGACTGACCGGGAGACCTTCGAAGCGTTCTTTGAATAGCTTGACAGCAGCGATACCTGCAATGCCTGCTCCAATGATGATGACCCGGAGAGGACGGGGCTGTCCAAGTACGTGCTTTGGGTATTGGAACTCGGTGGGCGCAAAATGATTGCCGTTTACCTTTGTGGCAGCGACAGGTGTCTCTGAGACAGATTCGAGTGTGCTGCCTTGAGATATTGCCATGTTTGGGGCCGCAATAGACATGTCAATGTACCACAGGTTATAGAGTGTAAGGTATGGAGCTACGGGATGATAAGAATCCTTACAAGTTCTTCAATCGGATCATGATGCGAGTTGAAGGCTCGGATGACATGGCCTTCAGCCTCAACGGAATGGTCCTCATTCGACCTGCGAACATATTCTCCGCCAGTACAATACGGGGGCTTGCATATTGCACTCTTGCGGGTCTTGAATCTCGTATCGACGTCGGAGAATGGAGATGACTGAATACTGATGGAAATTACCCTGATTGGGTGAGCCTCTTCCTTTCAAGGCTTATTCAATGTGAAAAAGCGGTGCGAGTGGTCCGAGGCTTTTGGGCGAAGTAGCAGCATTTCCATCTGTCATACTGCAGGTTACGTAAGAGGCGGAAAGATGCGGAACCAAAGAGTATTACTATACTTTCACTGTGATATGGACTGGGACTATGTGGAGAACTATAGCCTGCTCCGTGCGGATGATCCCACTCCTTTGCAGAGATCTTGGAGAACATTTCTTCCTTCCCCTCTCGCATGGACTATTGGAAGAGACCCTTTAGTCGCTGAAACTTCGAGAGCCTGTTTGTATCCGATTTTACATAATCCCAGAAAATTGACAATAAGTGAAGCGTTCTGGTCAAGACATTGAACCTGTGCTTAGCCAGACTGGCTTGAATAGGGCAGAACACGGATGGCTTCTATGGATGGGAAAGTGGTCAGTCAACTCTCTCGAAGTGAAGAAGAAAGGAAGCAATAGACGAAAGTATTCTGAATGTTTCTCAGGTTGCGCTGACTGGTGGGGCGAGTGGCATCGGCCTAGAGACTGCTAAGCTTCTTGCAAAGCGAGGCGCCATCCTCTCCATTGCAGACGTCAATCAGCAGGGCCTTGATGACGCTCTCAAGGAAATCAAAGGAGACAAACATATCGCGACAGTTGTGGATGTGCGCGATGGCGTCCAAGTCAAGGAATGGGTCGAGAAGACAGTGCAAAAATTCGGCAAATTGGACAGCGGAGTCAACCTTGCCGGTGTTGCGCGAATGCAGGCACCCATCACTGAAGTAACCGATGACGACTGGGACTTCATGATGGGCGTCAATGGCAAGGGCGTCTTCCACTGCATGAGAGAGCAGTTGAAGCATATGCAAAGTGGAGGAAGTATTGTGAGTCCCCTTGACATGCCAATTTCTCTGCCGTGGGAAGGAACTTTCCTTCGATCATTCTTTGACCCCCAGAAAGCTTTGGCATGTTCTAAGAATTTTGCAGGTCAATGCGGCAAGCATCCAGGGAATGATCGGCTGCGCAAACACGTCCATCTATGCGGCCTCCAAGGCTGTGGTCATCAGTATGACAAAGTCGGTGGCAAGAGAGGTGGGTCCGCGTAGTATCAGAGTCAACTGCATTGCTCCAGGTAAGCGAGATATGTCTCTGCTCGTCGTGGCTCCAGCTTTGGCCCTGATACCTGTGTGGAGATGGTCATTGTTATGTTCTCTTCCCTATTCGCACATCATGCTGACACATTCTTCAAAATATACAACAGGTGTTGTCAAGACCCCTTTACTGGACCCTTTCGAGAAAGGTGGCCAGAAAGTGCCTACTACCATGCAGTGCTTTGACAGGCAGGCTCATCCTGTCGAGATCGCTCGGGTCATTGCTTTCCTCGCAAGCGACGAGGCGTCTTATGTCACTGGTAGCAACTACCCAGTAGACGGGGGCACGACAGCCTGAGCCAGCAGCTACGGAGTACTAAGATATCTGGTCGTACAGGGTGAAAGTCTCATGCCTATCTTCTCAAAATGTTACTTTTAAATCACCCAATTTAATGCTTCCCTGCTGCAACATCCATAAAGAGATATCGCGTCTAACGACACAGAGGCACTATCACAATAATGAGGCAACTCGACCTAGAATCCTGGGTCAGGAGCAGCTCAAATTATTGTTGCCAGAGTCGAGAAGTCGTGAATGGTGTCGGAGACACCTTCCCCCCGGTACTCCAGAAAAAGCATTCGAGCTCATGTTCAAATAGGTTAAGCTTAACTAACTTGCCAATCATCATATCTTCCGCTCACCCCACATCGATAGCTCCGCCTTTTCCGACGTCCCCCAAACAAGTTAGTATTGTTCACCCGAACGTGGGCCTTGGGTCAACTCAACTTGCACAATCCCCATGGGGATGGTCGTGGAGAAGTGCAGATTTCAGACAGTGAAGCGGACGTTACAGTTGTCACGGGCTCTTGGCAGTCTTTTCGAAAGAAGTCCTATAAATGTCCTGCGAAGGGTACTATAAAACTACCACACACTGCAGGAGGCCGAATGCACAGTTCGCACCTCCCTCATAGATCTAATTCTTTTTTTTGAGACTGGCTCAGAGTTTGTTCCATGTGCACTATGGTGAGCACCTCAGATAATTCCAGGCAAAACATATCGATTTTCGGCCTGAAACCAGACAAACGGAGGCGGAAGCGGCGGACACTGCTCTAGATTACTTGAGTTGTCGTGCGGAATGAGGGCCTAGACCCAATTTCACAACCTCTTTTGGGAGAGTATAGTGAAGTCGAAATAACTTACGAACCCCTCACCTTTCTATATATGAACTTTACCAGCCGACGGGGCTTTACTCTTCACGAATTCTGTGGCAGGTACTCAAACTTCTGGCAGAGTCACAACCTTGACAGGTGCTGCCACTTCACTTCAGTCTCATACCCACTCCCCCTTGGTGGGAAATACCAATATTTGTTCTATCCGGGATGACAAACAAAGGCCAAAATGTGCTGCCACCGACGGTGGATGCGGCGCCATCGACCGAGACAACAGTGGCGGTGGAGAAGCGAAAGCGCCATTTCGGGCACAGGATGGTCTTCAGTGTGATCATCATGTGCCTGGGGACTCTCACTTACTCGTACGGTGCCGGCGTCATCGCAACCACAATTGGACAGCCCTCGTTCTACGCCTACATGAAACTCGATAACGGGTCTCAGACATCAGCACTTATCGGTGCTACTACGGCGCTCTACTACGCCGGCGGTATCTTCGGTGCCTTTGGCGCCAACTTTATCGCAGACCACTGGGGACGGAAGGCATCGATCTACTCGGGCGCCCTCACATCACTTGCTGCTGCCGCTCTCTGCGCCGGCTCCGTCCATATTGCCATGTTCATCGTATCCCGGTTTTTGTATGGAGTGGGCGGCTTCATGTTGTTGATGACTGTGCCTCTCTGGATCACGGAGGTGGTACCCGCAGAGGTTCGCGGCGCGTTCGCTCAATGTCACGGTGTGTGCACATCCCTCGGCTACTTCCTCTCCAGCTACGTCGGTGTGGGATTCTACACGAACGGGAACATCAAAGGACTCAATTCCTGGCGAGGACCGCTGGCCATAGGCGCTCTCCCGCCAATTCTATTCCTCTGCGGTTTGTGGTGGGTGCCTGAGTCACCCAGGTTCCTGCTACTCAAGGAACAGACTAGCAAGGCTTGGGAAATCGTGCGGAAGTTCCACTCGGCCCCGGGCGATACAGACCACTACTACGCACAGATCGAGATGTTCCAGATGAAGAATCAGATCGAGTTGGATCGTACACTACCCACCTCCTGGCTATTTATGTTCAAGACGCCGTCTATGCGGAAGCGTATGGTCATGACCATCTTCATTGTCTTCGCGGTCCTAGGGAGCGGGAACCTCTGCATCGCCACCTATGCGACGGTGATTATGAGCCACTCCGGCTGGGAACCACGTGCACAGCTGAACATTCAGGCGGGAATGATGGCGGCCGTGATGCCTGGCATCGTCGCTGCCGTATTCTTCACCGAGAAACTTCGACGCCCGACGCTGGTCATGATTGGTCTTCTTGGAGAAAACATTGTCCTCGCGTGCTACACGGGCGTCTCTGCAAGCTTCGATCTGGCCAACGCCCAACACAGATCAGCCCAAGTTGCTTGCGTCGCCCTGCTATATCTCTTCCAAATGTTCTCGGCCGCCTTCACCGAAGGACCGATGTCGTACTGGGCGGCCGAGTTCTATCCAACACACTTACGTGCCCGGGGCCAAACCATCCAGGTGGTGAGCTACGGGGCATTCAGCATACTCTGGGGCCAGTCTGGACCCACGGCGATCGCGACTTTGGGCTGGAAATTCTTTCTAGTGTTTATTTGCATCACCGTGGTGACTTCTTTCGTCATTTACCTTTATTTTCCAGATACTCAGGGAAAGAGTCTGGAAGAGATGGCTCTGTTGTTCGGCGATGATGACCTGGTAGTTGTCCGCCAGCAGGATATCTACGTTGACACCGATCATCACATCGTTGGTACCGTGCACAAGGACAAGGAGGGACAAGCGGTCGTGGTGAACCTGGAGGATATCAACGATGCTAAAGAGGACGCATGAGTTGGCCGCATTAAATTTGGTTTTGCGGACAAATATACTTCAGCAAGAACGTGAAATCCAGATGTTGAAGAGTTGATCTTACCTCACAAGAATGTTAATTGACCACATACCTTGGGTAACAGGGTACCTGGCTGGGGCACGATGACCAAAATAGCCGTGAAGGGAGTCCTCCCACAATAAAGCCCTCAAGGCACCGCTTCTAGAAGGATCGTACTTGACCACCAGCGCTGCCTGCCTTTACCGTCCAATCTGTTTCTTCAAATCCGCACACTACCAAATACATCGACAAAACGTGTCGGGTTCTTCTGCGAACAGTAAACATACATCTAGTATTACAAAAAAGGCTCGGATGAAGATATCCTCCTACTTTATTCACTGGCCCACTCCTGCCCAACTACACCTGCCACTCCAACTGCTGCCTACAAAGCCCTTACCTTCTGCTTTCGCTGTCTGGTCGGCCTCTACGCTCCACAACGTTAGCTATATCAAAGAGACCTCGTCACCCTTACCTAACCGGTATCGTTCTAGATGATCCAAGCAAAGCAATTCATCCTGCCTTAGTCCACTTCTACTGTGGCGGATACAACGCGATGGACGCCCAAGCCATTTCCGATTACCTGGAGATCACGCAGCGCATGATGCTCTGGCCCGAGATCGTCGACACCATGTCTCTCGATCGCCTCCCCGAGCTGTTCCTACCCGACCTCGTCTGGGACTTTGGCGGTGGAACCGTCGACCACAGCCTGGCGGCGGTGCGATCACGAATAGAGGCCCACTTCGAGAAGCCCGATTCGTACTGCGGCGCTACTCGACATGACCTGTCGAACCACATCATCACCTTGGCCGGCAGCGAACGTGCCGATTCGAAGGTCAATGTCTTCGCCGCGCACGCCGGTAAAGGGTCATACGCCGGCCAGGTCCAGCTGACGTGGCTCACGTATGAGGACAAATGGAGGCGAGTGGATGGGAAATGGTACATTGAGCACAGGACGTACCGCATTCAGTTCACCTACGGACCCGACGACATAGTGTACAGCACGGGGAGGGAGACTTGGGCAGAAGGCGACCATCGCCGTCAGGGCGACACTCATTAGCTTTATGTTTCTTCCAGAAGTGGATTGAAAGTTTTTGAGATTGGTTCTATATACAATTATGACAATATCCGCTTGAGAGACCATACAGAACTACGATCCATCTCATAGCTTGGAAAGGGGCCTCTTCCCCAGAACAAAGCCATCGCTCCATCCAAAAGAATTTTGCAACAAGACTGATCCCGTCACTCTGACACTGGACGTAAGCGGCGTCTGGACTCCGGGGATAGCCGTTTCCCCACGTCTCGGAAAATTGAGGGTCTCGGTGAGATACCAGTTGTCTCTTTCACCCTTGTACTTGGTACGTTTCCAGGAGCAAAAATGAATTCCGCCCTAAGGGGCACACCTCGCCACTTTGTGTAAGGAAGTTCCGCCCGACGCTGGAATTTGCAGATGTGCCGTCAGTGTATCAGTGAGTCGTGTGGTTGGCAGAGTCTATCAAGCTCAGTAAGTGGTGGACTGAGGCGAACATGAAGTTTCCCAATCGGGCGGATATCCCTCAGCCTAATCAACTCCGCTCTGAATAACGTGTGAGGCTACGTTCGAAACCAACTCCTCAAAATGAAGTCGAATCTAGAACATGGTATCAGACACCGTCTCTATCATTCTCGCCTAGAGCGACACTTTCAGACAAAGTGCTTATTGCTTCTTCTCCTCAGCTACTCTACTGGCGAGAGGTTTTTGCCATCATGGGATCCATGAGCCCCGAAAAACAGTGGGAGGTGATGATCGTCGGCGGCGGGTTCGGCGGGATGTATCTCTTGCACAAGCTGCGTCAGTTCGGGTTTGACGTACACCTGTATGAAGCAGCGAGCACCTTCGGCGGCACCTGGTACTGGAACTGCTACCCTGGAGCCCGCGTCGACTCGATCGTGCCCACGTACCAATTCTCCTCCGACGAAACATGGGACCAGTGGGAATGGAGCGAGGCGTACCCCAAGCGTGAAGAGCTCGAGACCTACTTCCAGCACGTAGGTAAGCTGTGGAACCTGCACGCCGACGCGACGTTCAATACCCGCGTGGTGAGTGCGCACTGGGACGTGGCGCAGAAGTTATGGGTTTGCAAGACCTCGAACGAGCACGACAACACCACAACCGTCGTGAAGACGCGCATTCTGCTCTTCTGCGCCGGACTCGCAGCTGTGCCGTATAAGCCGCCCTTCCGAGGCGTCGACGACTTCAAAGGAAGTATCTATCACACTTCGAGGTGGCCGCGTGAAGGAGTCGACCTCAAGGGCAAGCGGTGCGCCGTGATCGGCACCGGAGCGACAGGGGTTCAAGTGATCCAAGAAGTTGGGCCCGTGGCCTCGCGGCTGACCGTGTTTCAGCGGACGCCAAACACGGCGTTGCCGATGGATCAAGCGCCCCTGAATCGCGAAGACAACAACAAGCTGAAGAAGGACATGCCGGAGATAAAGGAGCTCGCCAAAGCGACGTGGGCCGGCTTTCTATACTCCTGGCACGACAAGTCTGCGCTGGAGGACAGCCCTGAGGAGCGCGAGAAGTTCTACGAGGAGCTGTGGAAGAGGGGAGGCTTCGGGTTCTGGGTGGGCAACTACAAGGACACGTCCTTCACACCGGAGGCCGCCGAGGCCGCATACGCGTTCTGGCGCAAGAAGACGGCGCCGCTGATCAAAGACCCATACAAACAGGAAAAGCTATGCCCGGAAAAGGCGCCGAACCCGTTTGGTACGAAGCGCATTTCCCTGTACCGGACTTATTTCGACGTCTTCAACCTTCCCACGGTGGACCTGGTGGATGTCAATGAGAAACCGATCGACGAGATCACCGAGAAGGGAATCAAACTGCAGGACGGCACTGAAATCGAACTGGACGTGATCATCTTCGCGACGGGCTTCGACACCATCACCGGCGGCCTCACGCACGTCGACATCCGCGGGACGGACCCGTCCTTCACGCTGGGCGACAAGTGGAAGAAGGGCTGTCAGACGTACCTGGGCATGTGCAGCCACGGGTTCCCCAACTTCTTCTGGGTATACGGGCCGCAGTCGCCCGGCCCTTTCTCTATCGGACCCAACTGCATCGAATTCCAGGGCGACTGGCTCACGGACATGCTGCGCGACCTCCGGCGGGACCGGGTCACTACGATTGAGGCCACGCTCGAGGCCGAGCAGAAGTGGCGCGAGGGCATCCTGGCCGCGGGCGAGATGGGGCTCTTCAAGTACGCGAAAAGTTGGTGGTTTGGCGCCAACATCCCCGGGAAGCCCAGAGAGTGTTACAACTACATGTTGGGCATGCCGCAGTACAGGAAGACATGTGGAGAGGTCAGGAAGAATGGGTACGAGGGATTCCAGCTGAAGCAGGGCTAGTTCTGAGGTATCAGCGCTGTGGCACTTTCCCACCGACTTTGTACATAGAGATGCAGCCTTGGAGCTCGGACTTGAGTTTCGATGATTTACCAAGCTTTGGTCACAGTGAGTAAAGCCTTCCTGTATGTGGAATCGTCCTTTTGTTCCACCTTAAGCATCCCATCCTTTAGATGCCAGAAGCTTCTTGACCCAAGCCGCAGACTTTTTGAAGTATTTAGTTGTGGCTTCCAACTGTGGAAATGTGTAGAATCCATGTGGAAGGCCGGGAAAGACTTCTATGTCGACCGGAATGCTAGACAGGGAGGTGAGGCAAAGAGTCAGCCAACAAATCATTGTTCCTGTCCTCAAAAATTGGAAGCACAGACTTGAGCACGTACCCTGCTTCTCTTAGCCTGTCGGCGTATGCAAATTCTTCGTCCCGGAGCGGATCCAGGCCGCTTATTTGAATCACTAAAAGGAGTAATATCTCGCACGGTCAGCTGGATTTGGTTTTCCACTTTATCGAGAGGAAATCTCAAGTCGCACTGTAGACTCTTGGTCAAGCCAGAGAGACGTTCACCATCACTCACATGCAGGGGGCAGGCCCTTCACCGAGTCTACCAGCAGTGGATTTGCATAGACATCGGGCCCCGTATTGGGGTAGTACTCGGCCCAACAGTTCAGCATGTTCTGCTCCCCCAAGATCGATGAGTTCTTGTTCTGTTGGAAACTGTTGTATTCGTAACCTTTGTCCCTGGGGAAGTATTTTGGATGGCACAGAACCGGGCTGTTGAGCAGCTGCCCGATGATACCGCCTTCGTTCTGGTCCCGCGCCATGATCGGGAGCACGGCAGCGAGGTTGCCACCCGCGGAGCTACCGCAGGTGATGATCATGGAGGGATTAATCCCCAGGGTAGAGGCGTTGGCTTTGCACTGATTCGTTGATCAGCTTCTGATTCAAGTCTGAATTATCATTTCCGTCTCTCATCACGTTCGCTGACAAGGCTAGATAACCCTACAAGCTTGACTTGACAGGGGCCGAGGGGGCCCCCAGAGAGCATTGTCACAATGCAATCACTTCCACGAGCAAGGTGAGCAGCTCTCCTCATGGATAGGATAGCCTAAGGCTCAAAGACCGCACACATCGCATTTCGGGGCCAGAGTGTGGTGCTACAAAGGGGTTTGGAGAAACATTTGCAGAAGCTCACTCACCCATTTGAATGCATCGTAGTAGTCGTTCAAACCCTGCGGGAAGCGGTACTTGGGAGCTCTGAAATAAAAGGCACCTTGAGTCGCATGATCAATAAGCATAGAGACTTTTTGGGCCACACTCACAGCCTGTAGTTCACACTGACCACCACAGCCCCGGTCTCCTTAGCCGTGTATCGACACACACCCTCCTCGACAGCGTGATCGCCCATCATCCAACCGCCACCGTGCGCGACGAGCATCAGCGGCGCCCCAGCAGCAGCGCTCTTCTGCTTCTCCCCTTCTCCCTCATAGCTGCCACCGCTCATGGCCTTGAGTCTCTCCACGTTCCTATAGATCTTGAGCTCTGCCTCGTAGCCATCGCGGAGCGGGATCGTCGTGAATGTAACCTCCAGGTCCATCGGAGTACCCTCCGGCATGACCAGGGGGGCCGACTTCCACGCCTCTTGGTACTGCTCGGGCGGGAGGTCCCAGAAGATGCGGAATCGTGCGTCGCATTCTGCCTGGATGGGCTCCCACACCGGGTCCATTTGCGAGAGCCATGCGTACTTGAACTCCGTCGTCGGCATCGTTTGGGGCACTGTGTGGTGCTGGGAGAGTCTCGTCTGCTTGGTCGATCCTTTCAGCAGACGGTAAGAGTCAATCCAAAGGTCTGTGGGAGAAAAATGGACACTGGTTACTTTGAATAGCCCCAGGGACAGGGTTTCGACCAGGCCTGATGCTATGGCCTCACCGGACAGAACTCGCATAAACCAAACCTATATCTTCTTGCTTACCGGGTCACTTTTGGTTTCACCGAGGTGCAGTCCTGACGGAGGACACAACATTTCGCGTAATAGCATGTTTCCGCTAGTACAGTCTTCCGGCAAACAGCATAGCACAGCCAGACCCTATCGGAGTGACATTGTCGGATATGCTATGCACGATATATCCTATTCAACCAATAGGAAAATGTCCACCGAGTGGGTTATATCTTATTGTCCTTTAGGGACATCGGTATGCTAATCGAGCTAGGCCTATCGGAGAGACGGGCGCAATGGTATAGGCCAAAAAAAGGCGAGGATATGGTCACAGTAGGGTCTTCTTCTGGATACGCACAGTCGCATTTATGTAGGAATCGGCATGTAGTCAATCGAATTTTCTGAACGTGTGTCCGAAGCAAAGAATAGACTGTGCCGTAGACCCGTCTTGACTGGGACAAAACGTGCTTTATCGTTGCGCGTGACATCCTCTCTCGTGCCGCTCTTCAGTACCTATTTGCCTGGTCGTCTACCAGGCTATGACTAGCCCTCCCCTTCCTCGGCCAACAATATCCTCCAAAGTCTGGCCCCTTCTCCCTTTCCGCCATCATGGCCTCCTCTGAACGCCTGTCCCACCACATTGACCAATACATTGTCCTTCCCCATCTTCTCCAAGAACACAGCCTCTTGGCTTCCTCTGGGGAAGCAACGCTTCCACTCATTCCATATTGCATAGGCTTCTTGTGCCCAGGCACGAAAGGATTCGGCTTCGATGATGGTCGGTGTCAAGATTTCGCGGGAGGGGAATACTCCCCATGTCACGGCATTGACCGTATTCATCGGCGAGGTAGATGAGGTCGAAAAAGCGGACTTCTGGTCTGAAGGGTAGAGAGGAGAGCCCGGTTTCGTGTTCTCCTTCTCCGTATCCGCCAACGTAGCCTTCTTTGTTCGAGCATGATCCCGGGCTACCAGTTCACTGCTTTCAAACACCCCCTCAGCGTCTGTCTTCATCCAACCAAGCACGTCACTCCCATACTTCATCAATCGTGGCCGCAGATTCTGCTCCCACTCATCTCGCCCACAGAAGAACTCCACAAACGCCTTTTGAAAGACAAATCCTTCCCCTGGAGGTCCCCAGCCGAAGATGGGATCAGATGAAGGGGCGCCGTCAACAGCAGGTTGGGAGGCAAGGGTCCAGTAGTTCTTACTGCTGATGAGAGATTGGAGCTCAGACCGAATCACGTCCGTCTCAGCGCGTAGCGCACTCGAGTTCTTGGACCCATCGACTGATGCCCCGTTAGGAGAGGTCAAATCAGGGTCGATATCATCACTCCATGGTACAGCCATCAACTCTCCCAACACGTGGCGTTTGAACAACTCCGTGACGTCTTCTCTGCTCCTCGGATAGCCCCAGAGCTTCCTCGCCACAAGCGGGCTCACTTTCAGACTCGGCCCGTAGCCATCAATCTCGCCAAACGCAGGTGAATGAGAGGGTCCCCAGCGACCGTTGGGAAAATCATCCCAAGTTGCTTCACGACCCAAAGACCCTTGTCCCTCAGAGATGAGCAGGCTGTGCCGCCGGGAAGGAGATGCAGCAGGAATGCCAGTGCCGCGATCTCTGGCTGAATGTTGAGATGTCAGTTTTATATTTGGACTCGGTCCCGAACCCGGAGGGTCAGTGTCCGAGTCAGGTCGGCGAGATTGTGTTCGGGTTTCAGTTCTCCGATCTGTTATGACACGATTGTGAGGCTGCGCGTTGACAGAACTTCTCCGGCGTCGCATAAAGCCAGAAGATTGTTGTCCGTTTTCGTCTCTGTTATCCATGGGCCCTGTCGTCACAATAACCGGAGTATCGTGCTGGCTGTCGTCAACAGCCACATCTGAACCAGATGCCGAGTCTCCGTCTTTCTCCTCAACACTCCCTTCGCTGGAAATCGAGGGGATCAGCCCTGTTCTTTCTAGAATGAATGATACACTCTTCTCCAGGTTAAGCGTGTAGAAGTGGTAACCCCGAGGAAGAGCTTCCGGCTGTGGCAATGCCTTCATTTCTTCAACCAGCTCCGAAAGGATGTCGACTCCAACCTTTTTTACTGCTTCGTCGTCCGTTTTTACACGTTCAACTCGCTGGGCAATTTTTTCGGGCAGTTTCGCGTGGCTGAGTTTGGTGATTCGTTTGATGATTTGGTAGGATTGGATGGGCATCAGGCCGGGAATGATGGGGATCCTCTCGAACAACTTTTTGCCGTCCTGGTCAGTGTACCCCCTCAATCTCTTCTCATATGCGGCGTAGGCCTCGATATCATAGGTGAGCTGCGTCATAATGAAATCGGCGCCAGCAGCGACTTTCTCGGCAAGATATGGTAGATCATGTTCGACACTCTGTTTCCCCTGCTCTGGGTGTGATTCGTCTGCATGGCCTTCAGGGTAACCTGCGACACCAACTGCAAAATAGTCGCCGTGTTTTCGCCGGATATATCGTACCAAGTCCACCGCCCACGTAAACTCTTGGTTGCTCTCCGTGCCCGCACCACCACTGCCGCTCTCACTGTCGTCTGTGGCCGTGACATCCTTGTACTCTTCCCGAGGCGGATCTCCTCTCAGTGCCAAAATGTTTCTAATCCCAATCTCCTTGGCCCCCTCTAATGCCTCGTCAATCATATGCCTCTTCATATTCGTACAGGTCAAATGCAGCACTGTCGTGAGCCCAATTTGTCGTTGACATACTTCAGCCAGCTCCAAGGATTTGGTGGCGGTGGAACCGCCTGCGCCCCAGGTCACAGTGACAAATAAAGGCCGTAGGGCGGTGGCCATGCGGGCTAGACGCGCCTGCAGGTTGGAGAAGCCTGAGGGTGTTTTGGGAGGGAAAAATTCAAGGGAGAAGTAGTAGGACGAGGCAGGGAGAGAGGACAGGAGCGTCGGCAGACGATCATCGTGTTGAGAGGCCATAGTTTCTGGTGCTCTGTCTTTGTGAGTACTTGGCCTCGTCCCCGGACCGCGTTCAGTAGAGTCTAGGATGTTGCGAGCGTGTCAATGGAGTTGGTCGTCTGCGCAAGGTAGTTCGAGTCATGGAAGACGTTTGTTGAGGTTTTCAGGTGGACGTCGCCCAGCTCAGACGTCAATGATCCCACATTCAGGTCCCCTCCCTCTAGGAAAGGAGAAGAAGTCCCCTTTCGTGCGGTGCTGTGGGTTTTCTCATAACTACCAGCTTGGGTGGGTGAAGTTGTGGTCCAGGACAGGCAAAAGTTTCCCCGCGATAACATTTTGCCAGAGGGTGTCAGTGGAATTTTCTCTGCACTCGGTCAATGACGCCAATCGCTCATCTCAACTGCCGACCTCGGCCTCACTAGCCCCCTCAACGCAGTTTCTACTGGCACCATGGGAATGTTTTCTATGTATGTACACATCAGAGAAACTGTTGGCGCAGTAAATATGGCATGGATACAGATGGGAGAGACCAGTAGCCCCTTGGCCCCATCTCAGGTCTTATACACAAGTCCAAAAGGATGCAGATATCCTCCATATTCTAGCCGCGCATGAACCTGCCCGCACCATGTCCGTACCATGTCCGTACCACCAGGCTGTTCTATGAGTCGTGATGATAGGATAGTTCATACAAATGGATCCCCTCCAATGTCGAGCCCCATCACAGTTCCCGATGTCAGCTCCATAACACCTCTTTTTGGATAATTCGCCAAACATGCAATGCCCCGGTGTTGACGATGATTCCTGAATCTTTTCCCCTTCTTGCGCAAAAACCAGAAATCCATACCCCGTTTTCAACTCCGTTCGTCTCCGCTGGTAAAGTCGTCAAAGTGTTTCGAGACGTTCTCCCCGTCCTCCAGGTCCGCATGGTCGTTCGCTGAATCGTTGCTCGCCGTTCGAATCATGTCAAGTGCCTCACTCGCGTGACTGGCTTCTTGTTCTAGACTCGGCACCGCATCATTACTCGTGTCCGCATCTGGATTCGTCATGCCCATGAACATATGGCCGTATTCGCCCCCAACGACTGGGGAGACCCCTCTCGCAGAGTTGGGCGCACTCGTAGCTGCACTGGCAAGTCCACTCCGCAATTCGTCGTCAGCATCCAGACCTAACCCAGTACCCGATCGGAACATGGGGAATGACGGGTCGTGGTTTCGTTCTTCCGAATGATCTCCACCAAAGGTGGGCATCATGGGATCCCGCAACCCTTCATGTGGTGCTTCCCTCGTAGGGCTGAAGAATGACGGCGAGTTGGATGAATAGGGAGAAGGTCGGCGTTCTACAAAGGATGGCCCGGACATAAAACCCGGTTCATACGTCCGACCGGGTCCTCCATGCTCGTTGGAGTCTTGCCTCTGCATGGCAGATGAGCCTTCAGCAAGCCCACTGTTCTGACCGGGACTCGAAGTGGAGCCATGTGCAGATGGTGATTGCGTCGACGGCTTGGGACGCAGAGGCCCAGTAACAAAGGATTCCTGCGTCTTTCTGCGCACATAGGTCTTTGTCCGTAAATGCGGCGGAAGATCCTCGGGTTTTTCGACTCCGTGCTCCTTCATCAGCTTCTGCTGCTTGGTCGGTCGGGGCTTCCGCGTTGACAAACTCTGGTCCAGGATAGGCGGCGGTTCGGGAGCAATGGGCTGCCATTTGTGCAGTTCCTGCCGTAGTACATTGGTCTCGTATGCCAGGAGAACTTCTGCACCCTCGATCTTGCGTAGGTAGAACAGCATTTCTGGCATCTCGTCGATGGTCCTACAAAGTTGACTGCCAGTTGTGTACCGCATGAGGAACTCACGAAATGCCTGCGCCTTGTCAATGATTCGCTTAAGGAGCTCTTCTTCCTCCGGTTGAAAAGGAAGATCCTGGATTTCGTCTTGCCAGGCTTGGAGATCTTCGAGTTTTGGTCGGGCCGCATCGCGAGGGATCTTGACTCGCCAATCGCAAATAGGACAAGTAAACATCTCGCACTCCTTGACCTTTCCTCTGGCCAGCTTGAGGCATTTTGCATGGTACCTGAAGACGTGTTAGTCGAGCCTCGTTGACTACGCAAAGCCACTCACCAATCATGACAGATTTCGCACTCGATCATGAGCCCGGCCTCGGGTTGACGACAGATACAGAAAACTGGTTTCTCCTCGTCACCAAGCGCGCCCTTCTCCTCGCCCTCAATGGGCGTGGCCTCTCGCGACGCAGGCTCAACCGGAGGCCTGAACGTGTCGTTCAGGTCGAAGCAGAAGTTATTTTTCTCCTCCACGAACTTCATATGTTGTTCGAGGATGTGAAGAGGGGCGTTGGCCTTGCCAAATAGTTTTTTGCCCCTTCTCATCCAATCTTCATGTCTCCGCAGTTCTTTCTCCAAGTCGGCAGCGCCGTGAGGTTTGCCGTTCAGATCCTCAAAGCTTTTGACCACATCCCGGACATGCACATACATGGGGCGCTTTCGTAGATCTGGATCGTGGCTTCGTTCGACTAAGGTGATAATCTGGCGTTTAGCCTCGCGATTCTTGGCCAGGATCACATCCATCTGCTCCAAAGTCTCCTTGTTGACAGGGAAAACCTGATTCTGGACCTGGGAATGTAGCGACTCCAGCTGTGGGTAGTGGACATCCTCGGCTGCCATGACCTCTTTCGCTTTGATCTCCCAGAACTCACCTTGTCTCACCACTTCAGTCAGAAACAAAATTTCCGGCATCTGTGGTGAGATTTCCAATTCGGTTGAACGCTTGAGAAGTTCTTTGCAATCATCAAGGGTCTTCGATTGCACGTCTTTCTGAACCTGTCGGACCTCTTCGAGCCAGTGAGTGCGCGCGTGAACCTGCTCCAGGTTTGTGAGTTCAGGCATAGCTGCCATGAAGCCGCGACCTTCCTCAAGTAAAGCTTCCAGCTCATCGGATGTCGCTTGGTGCTGACCCCTGAGAATGCGATTCACACTTGCCCGCCATTCGTCGATAACAGTGACCTTTTCTTTCAAGCTCTCGAGCTGGGGCGCACTGAACCCGAGTAGTTCTCCCTCCTCGATCAACTCTTTCATGCGCTCCACGGTGAGTTGTGGCTCGGTATCCTTGTCTTCTGGCCGACCGGTCCGGAGGGAAGATCGTCGCCAGGCCTTCTCATTCTTTCGTCTGTTTTGCTGCTTTCTGGTGAGATACAAGTTCGCCTCGTCCACCCACTGGTCGCACTTTTTGACAAAATCGGCCAGCTCATCCAATCCCCTCAAGGGGTGTGGTATCTTTTCACCTTCGGTCAGCAGCGTATGCATTGATTTGAGCGGAGGCCGCGCGTCAGTGGCCAGCAGAGCCTCTAATTTTGCCTCCCAAGCTTCAGGTACATTGGCCTTATCCACCACCTTCTGAACAATGTTGCTCAGCTCTTGGTTGGTATAGCGAACGAGAAGACTATGATTGGGTCCTCTCAGCCTTTCGCTCGGGGAGTCAGAGCAGCAATCAGACACTTCAGGATGCAAAAGACATGTGACTTTGCCGCTGCGGTGGCACCGGAATTGTGAAAGGTAAGAAAATGCTTTACAATAGCAGCACTGATATTCTTCCTCTTCAAGCTCGGCGTTCTCAATCTTGATGATGAGGCCACAGGACTCTGACGGCTCAGGAGCCAATGTATCGAACGTGCAGTTGTCATGGGGATAATGCCGTTGGTGAAGTGCCACAAAACCTTGACGTTCAGCCAACTCTCGGGCCCGGGTTCGCTCGAGCGCAGGTCCTAGCCACTTTGCTGTCTTGATTGTCGTATCCGACGCTGCCGCGGTGAAGAGAAGTTCGTCATGCGAGAAGCATGGTTGACGGCGGAATTCCTGCAGTCGCTGCACACCAGCCTCGCCAAACGGCTCCCAATCAGCTGGCGCAAAATTGACAGCTTCGTTGAAGTTAAATCCGTGATTGAATCCCGCATGGTACGCTTGAGGGAACGTGATAACAAATTGACCCGCGCGTTGGTCAAGGGCGTAAACCTCCACCCCAGCCTTTCTCAGCTGATGTGGTGGAAGAATCGTGACGAGTTGAAAGAGCAAATCAGGCTGGGTCTCGAACAATTCCGGTACTGCTTTGCGCATTGCATCTTCGAAGCGATATGCATCTTTGCCAGGGATTCCGTACCACGTCTTGGTCGCACCAAAGTGTTGATAATTTGCTGAATATGCATAGTGATCCTCATTATGCCAGCAAAACGTGGAGAAACACATACCCACGTACAGCCACGGCACTGTCATCCCAGAAATATCACCTTTGATGTGTCTGAACAGCGACTCTTCAAGGAAGGGCATGACATTCAAGTTCCAAGGGTCTTTTGCATACGGGTTAAGGGGGTTTTTCTCCACGGTCGGGAACCCGCTGCCATGGGTTGTCGAGTGAATGTCTGCACCGTACTCGACTTCGACCGACTCAGTGATATCTTCGACTAGTCTCCAGAACTCACGTTCGACATCATCCTCGGTCGGCTTCTTTGGCGTATTGGAAACGGGGTCGAAAGGCATCCGGGCGGAAAAGTAATGCTCTTTGAAGTTATTGGCCTTCTCTTGAAACTGTTTCAGAGAGTAGACGCTGCCTTCCTCAAAGCCATAGTCATTCGTTCCAACCAGGCACTTTGAACAGTGCCAGTCATATTCGGGCATATGGCTCAAAGGAGGCTCCACACAATGCTTGTGGTAGCCCGAATCGCAGCTATCGCAAACAAGGATGCTCTCCTTGTTATCTGACTTGCCGCACTTCTCGCATTTGTCGCCATGTCTCCGAGGTGCTGTTTTGGTGCGCACTTGGGGGGTTGTCGGGCGCATTGCAGGAATGTGGTTGCCGGGGATTATGGGCATGCCGTCCTTTTTGGGTCTCTTACTTCGCCTGCCGTTGGCGGCATCGCCTTCACCGTCGAGCCCCTCTGAGCCGGATTCGCCATTGAGACTATCGTGACTCAGAGTCCTCTTCAATGGATTGGAAGATCCATTCGTCATTGAATTACCAGCTGAATGGATTGTCGTGATCGTGGGTCCATTGATGGCCGGGAAGGCGGGAGCCGGACTTTGATTTAATGGCGGCATGCCGTTCATTTCGTTCTTGACAACGGGAGGTGGCTGGGTATTGATGGCCGTAAAGCTGTTCACCGCAGTAAAGCCGCTGTTGATTGCGGTGAATCCCGACGATGAGGCTGGCCGTGACTGAGTGGCAGGGGGTGCCGAGGGTATGGACGGTGGTTGTTGCGACGGGCCGGGGGAATTCTGTACTTGGGGGGTTAGAGGCCTGGCGGGCTGGGGTTTCGGAGAATCTGTTCCATGACTGCTGGAGGAGCAGATTGTGATGGAAGCGGGTGAGTGACCATGGGCTGATGAGGCATGGGGGATGGCGAGTACGCTCCACCATGGTCATTGTCAAGCTGCGGGTGAACACTTGCTTTGGCGAATTTCAGCCATTCCTCATAAGGATGGAGCCATCGTTGATAGGAATTCTTCAGGGACGTGGATAGGGATGACATGATCTTTCCACTGTATCCCAAATCTCTCCCGATCTCGGCCCATTTCTTGTCCTTGCAGACCCGTTCGAAACCACCTCTGACTTCGACGGCTTTCTTGAGTTTATAAAGGTCAAGCGGACGCTTATCGACCGAGGGAAATCGATTGAGATGTGCGCCGTACTGTTTGTGAAATTTGGCCAGCTGATCTAGGTAGTTGAGATTTGTGCGGTTCCCTACAAGACAAGTCAGAGCGGATACATCACACCGATCATGAGAAAGCCCACCTCCTTCAACCAGATTGATCTCCTGGCGCCGAGTGCGGAAGTGGAAGCGCTATGGCAGGTTAGCATTGCACTTCCGGCCGACAGTCCCTGCGCGCTCACCTCTGTGTCAATGGCGAAATCCGGATTCCAGTTGTCTGGCGGGATTATTTTGCAGATGCCGTACTTGCTCGCCTTCTCTGAGATACTGCGAATGTACTCCATCGGATCACGAAACTCTGCTTCTGTAGGCCGGAAAGTCGGCGCTTCGGGGAGGTCGTGGAGCCTCCTCCTCGCTGGAGGATCGCGACTATAGGCATGGCCCTTGCGCTCGACAGTTCGCAGATCGAGAGGGGGTGCTCGGCGGGCACTGTAGGGAAACGACGGCGTCGCCATGGTGGCAGGAGGAGCACCATTCATTCTCGACGCGGCTGATGATGGCTTCAAGGTCGCAGCCTGTGGTGCGACACCACCAGTCGAAGGTGGAGCGACCATGACTGCGACAAGTTGGGAAAGCCGGTCAAGCTGCGGGATATGCTTATTCGATAATTGTAATTGTACAGGGAGGATTCGGAGGAGCGTCGAGATTCACGGGACTGATCCCCAGGGCGGGCGTAGATGAGAGCTTTTGAACTTGATTGATATTGATATCGGACAGGAAAAGTCGAGAAAAAAGAGCGGCAGGGCGGGTTGACAAGTGAGTTTTCCTCCGGACAGCCTTGTAGAGGGACAGAGAATGGATCGCAGGGTTAGCGTTGAACTCTGAGGTAAAGGCACGGCATGCTTAGTGCCAAAAGAGCACCTTGAGACGCAGTCGCTCACATGCGGAGTGGCAGGAGTCTCTGGTTGCGAGAGCGCCGGTTGTGGTGTGAGAGGTGAGAGGAGGGATATAGGTCAAGAGACGAGTAACAAGTGGATAGATGGGGATCGTCGGGCAAGCGCGAGAGAGAATCAAGCAGAGGCTCCAGATGCTCTCCAAGGGCAAAGACATGGAGCCCGACTCGATTGGCTGCTGCGCTTCCTTTGTGGCGAGGTGGTTCGGAGGCTTGTGCAATCGCGCCAAATCTGCCAAGTCTCTTGGCATTGTGCCGTCCCCTCTTCCACTGCAGGCACGTGATGCTTCTTTCCGCTTCTGTCAACAAGACACTTCACGAGGAATGAGGCCCTGATCATTGATCAACGTCATCAACGCCCTTCAGTTGGGCCAAAGGGACATATGCCGTGCGCATCAGATCCATCAGCATCAGTCAGAATCCTCTTCTTTGTTTACGGGGGCTGCTCAGTATTGGCCGATGATCTGTTGCCACTAATGACGAGCCATTAGGCACGGCCTTATCTCCATGCCCCAAGCGCCACGCGTGGGATAAACGACACGTCGATTCAGTCACCGAATGCTACAAGGGTGAAGATGGATATCAAACCCATTCCCGCCTTCTACTGCTGTTACCTCCTTCGCTCCACCGTGCGACACTCAAGCCTTTACATCGGTTCCTCACCGGACCCGGCACGTCGCCTCGCTCAGCACAACGGTCGAGTTCAAGGCGGCGCCGTGCGCACGTCTCGCGCCAGCCTTCGTCCCTGGGAAATGGCCTGTATCGTCGCCGGGTTTCCCTCCAACATTGCGGCATTGCAATTTGAATGGGCTTGGCATAATGCACACTTGACCCGCCACATATCCCCGGAGCAGCGCCTGTCGTTTGCCACCACCCGAACAAAGACTTCTAAGACGGGGAAAGTCACCAAGAGACCCGGGCGACCCAGAACTTCCCTGATTGATAAGTTATCAAATCTCCATCTGTTGCTGCGGGCGCCATACTTTTCCAAATGGCCGCTTGAGGTCCGCTTCTTTAGTGAAGACGTGTATCGTTCGTGGTCAACCTGGTGCGGACGTGTCGACACCCAAATCAGACCGGAACTCAGAGTGCACTTCGATCCAGCAGAGCCCAGGCCTCAGCCGTCAGAAGACTTGGAATTCACTTCGGCTCAGCCTCAGCCCAATCAGAGGAAGAGAAAAGCCGATTTGATCGGGAAAGGTGGTGTGGAAGGCGTCGATCCAACATACGCCCGACTCAAAGGTGTCTTTGAAAAGAGCCAATTTCTGCTCGATGAAGATGATGACCACAAGTGTTCGGTATGCACCGGGCTGATCGACCTCCGTAATAGCATCTTCGTCGTTTGTCACACGCCCGACTGTCAGGCCATATCCCATATTAGATGTCTATCCGATGACTCTCTAAAGAAGAATCAGTCAGCTTCGTCAATCGTTCCAGAAAGTGCAACGTGTCCAAGCTGTCGAAAGAACCATGCTTGGCTGGAGTTGATGCAACAGGTCACCCTTCGAAACAGAGGTGGAAAGGAGGTCAAAAAGCTCATGGGCAAGAAAGCCAAGAGCACGACGACAGCAGTAGCAGAGGTGATGGAAACTGAAAGCGAAGAGGAAGAGGAAGATGGCGCCTGGGAAAGTGAAGAAGAAGCACTTACCGCGAAACGAGTAGTTGATGAAGAGGCTGAGTTGAGCTCTGACGACGGTGATGAGGATGAAGACAGGATGTCCCTTGCGTCCGCAGACTCCTTCACAAGTATCGCATCGAGTACAGTACGGTTTAAGCCTCCCGCTCGCTTGGAAGTACCTAGGAATCTCCCAATAGTCATAGAAGATAGCGAAGATGAAGGATGACCACATGAACCCTGACTTCAGTCATCCTTGTTGTTCCTCAAGACCTTCGATCGAGCAGCGGGCCCAGTTTCTGCAGTTCGCCAGGCATGAGACCCTGGTGCAGAACCGACAGAATTTCGGCGGTGACCTCGTCCATCGTTCTCCCCGCGTCAACTTGATGAACGGCGACGCCGTCCAGTCTGGCAAACAATTTCTTGAACAGGCCCCGGACACGGGATTGCATTTCTTCCTTTTCGTACCGCTCGGCGCCGTAGCCACCACGTTTGGCCGCATCAGCAGAAGAGATGTCCAAGAAGATCAACAAATCGGGCTTCAAGAGGCCGATTTCGGGCGACCATGCCCACTCCAGCGACAGGTCCGGATTTTGCTTCGCAGCTGAATAGACGGCCCCTGAGAAGGAATAACGATCGACAATGACATTGATACCAGACATCAGGTCAGAGGAGATAGATTTGATCACTTCCCACCTGTTTGCACTGAAGATCAAGTGGATAGAATGGTCGTCCTGCTGATCTTGGCCGGTCAAGTAGCTGTTGATCATCTGGCCCGTAGGCGTAGTTCGATCTTTCCCGGAAGAAGTTAGCAGATGAGGCTTCCATGCGACTGACCTTGAAGTTGCACACACCTGGGAACTTGACATAACGGACCTTCAGGCCTTCCGACTGGAAACGCTCAAAAATGCGCTGGCACTGGCTGGACTTCCCGGAGCGGTCAAGGCCTTCAACTACGATGAGTCTCCCCCGTTGCGACACGGTAGTAGCAGGCTCCATCTGGCAAGCCTGAGCTATGCAGCCAGAGCAGTCTGCTAGACCAAAACTATCAAAAACTGATGTAGAGATTGTTGGGAAGAAGTTCAATCTTCAGGTAAGAAAGACACTGAGCCTAGTCACTAGGCTGGAGTACGCTTCACATTAGTGGCATGCGCTGCGTACTATCGATATCTACGGACGGGCTTTGGGAACGCAAACGTCATTTTCCATCGCCAGTGCCTCGTTCGCCATATAAAAAATCTCGCCGACGCAAACAGACAAGCCACCACAAACGATGCCACCATGGAGCCTGTAATTGGCGCTACTGGCGCTCCGCTTGCTCAGCAACCAGAAGAGATGTTCAAGTTCGTCCTTGAGCAGGCGTCAACGCCCAAGTGCGCCGCGAGGCTGGGTCACTTGACTCTCCGTGGACGAAATCCGATCTCAACACCGCACTATGTTGTCCCGACTTCGCGGGGCGTGATTCCTCACCTATCACAGGATAATCTACAGAAGCACACCAACATCTCCGCTGTCTATGTGCCCTTGGAAGACTGTACGTCCCCAACTTTCAGCGTCAAGCTGCGTTGCTGACTTGTGTGGCTTACAGTTGGTGGATAGTCATTGAGAAGTCGCACGCAAATGCACCCCTCTACAATACACCCGTACAAAATGGGGAGTCTCCATTACGGCGGTATATCGGTCTGCCCGATAGATGCCTGTCTGTACTCGGCATGCGCAGAGTCCCCAACATACCTTGTCCGGCTCACAACACGAATTCGTCCGTCGCCATTTCAACATCAGTGGGATTCAGGTTTCTTGAGATTGAGCAGTATCACGAAGCGATTCGAAGGCTGAAAGCCGACATTTCAACCAGCGTACCTGATCTGATCAGTACAAAGGAAGCCAGCGCCAAAAGGATAGAAAAGAGCGTGGACAGGACACATGCGTGGTTGCGAGACTTTGTGGAGAGTAAAGAGGAAGACGAAGGGTTTTCCTTCTTTGCGGCCATCCCCCCGTACGAATCGCAACTTTTGTCGTTGTATCTTTCCGACTTGAAGGACGAATACAAGTCTCACATCTCGGGGCTGTGCGTCTATTCGCCCTCGACGGTGGTTAGCCTGCCAGAAGCGCTCCGGGATATCCCTACGATATGCCTGACCGATCCGTTGTCACCACAGGCAGTACTCGCAGCAATCCACGTGGGAGTCGATCTCTTGACGGTACCTTTCGTGACGCAATCTTCGGAGCAGGGAATGGCGTTGTCGTTCACCTTTCCAGGATCTTCGGACACTTTGAATCAACCCCTCGGAATCGATCTCTGGTCCACCACCCACGCCACAGACCTCTCCCCCTTGACTCCCAATTGTGCCTGTTACACGTGCACACGCCATCACCGCGCGTACGTGCACCATCTCCTCCAAGCGAACGAAATGCTCGCATGGACACTGCTCCAAATCCACAATTTCTCTGTCATCGATGCCTTCTTCTCTGCCATCCGGCAAAGCATCCAGAACCGAACATTCGAAGACGATACCAGGATGTTCGGTCGTGCGTATGAATCCGGATTGCCGACACCGACGGGCCAGGGACCGAGGTTGAGGGGGTACCAGATGAAGAGCGTTGGGGGAGGTGAACCGAAAAAGAACCCCAAGGCTTATGGGAAGCTGGATGATCAGATGCAGAAACTTGCGGAGGCAGAGAGCGGCGTCGCTACCCCGGATGGCGATGCAGATGATATTTTAGCAC
>NW_017387272.1:15863-24266 GCF_001651985.1 Fonsecaea erecta | reverse complement strand
ATGAGCATAAGAGACAGCTACTGTAGAGGCCCTCAATAGTGCGAGAAGTCGATATCTTAAGGATAGCTTTATATAATATAGATACGTATTTAACTCTCTAACTCTTCGTCTAACGATCCCACCCCAAGGCTCTCTGACACTAGGGTTCCGCATAATCTGCACCTTTCAAGAGAAAAGGTGAGGCCACGATACTAACGCCGTAGAAAGGTAGGTTTGACCAAAAAGCCCATCGAAAAGAAGCAATCTAGTTCAAGCCACTTCCTATAAACGGACCGAATATAGTGCTAATCGCCCAAGCCATAAGGACCAGAGTAAACCATCTCGGTCGATACTCGATAGGCACAATATCAGTAAAGATTGCTTAAACCTGACAGATAATACCGCCCCTACCGACACCTTGGAGTAAGCGACCAGTGAGTAAGACAGTGAAGTTCGGAGCCGTGGCGCATATGATAGATGAAAAAGTAAAGAGACCGATAGCGCACAAAACCTCCATTCGGCGGCCAAAGACCTCCGAGAACATCATGATAACCGGCTGGCTCGTGGTAGAAGTGAGTAAGTAAGATATTCCAGTCCAGAAGGCGTCAATAGATGATCCTCCTAACTTAGACGAGATATTCTAATATTCTATTAGCCAACTTTAAAGACACAATATGAGACTCACTGGTAGGATTGTCACAAGAATAGTTGAATCTAGAGCGGCTATGAAAGATATCATAGTTAATACGACTATCGTCACTAGTTCCGGCCGCTTTAGCGCCCAGTCGCTACAGGACTGATTCTGCCTATTTATAATGCAATTTCTGGAGAGGTTAAAAATGTAAATGAGGATGTAAAAGTACATGTACTTCTTCTAGGGACTTAGTGAGTTTATATATATATCTATCTACTACTACTATCCTTATCAGAGCTTTACTTAATATACTAAGGTTCATAAAACGTGAGTATCCACATCATTTCTGCTGACGCCGTCCTCGGAAGTATAACCTATAGTTTATGTCATTATGTTTATATCATTATAGTGGACTAGCTACTTACTCGTCATAACAGTGGAGGCGGGCTGGAAATAGATGTAGGTTATCTCTACCTAAGCGCGTTTCAAACCTTTCGATTAGCGCAATGTCCAGATTTCCCGGATATTTATTAAATTATTAGTATCTTCTCTATCACTACTTAGTTTTACTCTAAGACTGCGAAGCTTTAGCTAAAAATTATGGATAAATAGTACCATATAGTACTTTGGCTTGTATTCTCATACGTCCCCTAGCTTATGTGATCCTTTAGTCATAACGATCGAAGTATCCCAGTCTTGGAGTGGTAACTAATATATTTAG
The DNA here is from genome assembly GCF_001651985.1 of Fonsecaea erecta. Taxonomy (NCBI): domain Eukaryota; kingdom Fungi; phylum Ascomycota; class Eurotiomycetes; order Chaetothyriales; family Herpotrichiellaceae; genus Fonsecaea; species Fonsecaea erecta. The sequence continues at coordinate 22,932 of NW_017387272.1, read as the reverse complement.
AGAACTAGCCTTCGAGGACAAAGATGTCACCCGGGAAGCAGGGCTGTTACAATGACTGTTACAATACGCTTCCCGGCCGACAACACCCGATGGGGCGAATGGCCCCCATCAGGTGTTTGGCCCCCATGGGGCGAAGAGGGCATTTGGCCCCCATGGGGCGAATGGCCCCCATGGGGCCAACGGCCCCCAATGCCAAGTCGGCCCCCACAAGGTATACACAGAAATAGATAAATAGGATCTCTATTCTCGCACTGCTGGAGAGGCCCTCAACAGTGCGAGAAGTCGATGTCTCAAGGACAGCTTTATACAATACAGATACGTGTTCAACCCTCTGACTCTTCGTCTAACGATCCCACCCCAAGGCTCTCTGACAAAAGACTTCGTGGAAAAACTCCGGCGAAATATCCTAAAGTTCGCTCGCGCAGCGGGAGAATTCGCCGTAGATACGCTTATAAGTTTTATAATTCTTACTCTATCCCTCTAGTGATCCAAGCTCATCAAAGAAAGCTAGGCTAAATATCTTTGTTATGACCGGTTCCAAAGTCTCTTTGTCCAGTTCGTATATAAAGCGGAGACTAATATAGCCCTACTCTAACCCTTCTTCGCCATAAAGGAATTGCATACTAGCCACTAACGCTAGATATAGCCTATCGAGGTAGAGCTTTCGCTCGTTATCGGAAGTAGAGGACCAATTTTGTCCAGAACGAATGACGGCTAGGTTTTTTCTGCGAGGGATCTGGATGCGACGCCTCCTAGAGTCGGCTATAGTTGTAGTGTTACTAGTGACTTTGTCTCCGTATAAAAGATCTATTTCCGAAATGGGCAGACGATCCCGTATGCTCCCCCAATAACTATACTCTTAGATAGCACCGCTTACGGCACTTTATAGATATACCGCTCCTTCTAGCGCCGTATAACTTATAAAAGCGTTCTCGAACCTCTTAATCGTGAGTATAAAGACTTCTAGAAACTATCCGTGATTTTCGAGCGTAGGGTTAAGGCTACTTTACCATTTCTTGAACCCGCTTGCCATTTTCCACTTATTATAGGTAGCTTTATTGTCCTAATATGCGATAAATACTATTCGTACACTTAGATAGTCTCGTATTGATAGGCTAGCTGATAAAACTTCGGCTTTATCACTTCTGGGGTCTGGGTGAAAAAGCTGGCCATTCGTTAGAGCGCCGACTGAGCCGCAGGGCTTATTATGCGATATGTTTAGGGAGACGCAATTTCGCCTAGGTTCTCATGTTACGAACCGAGAATGACTTTGATAATTTCTCGTTGGTCTTGCCGAAATCGGGAGGTGTAAGTTGGATACGGTGGCTTATAGCCTACTTTCAGCGTGGCCGGGAAAACCCGAACAGTATTTAGGTGTGACGGAATGGCCGATTCGGTCATTATCTTGAAAGTGAATGACGGAGTCTATAGGGTCAAGGTAGGCTACTTAAGAGAAGATAAGAAGAAATTAAGTAGGTAAGGTGGAAAACAATAGACTGTTTCGCCGTTTATGGAAATGATTTGTTCATAAGAGCCAGGGAACTAGACACCTTCTTATACTTTCAGGCTTTGGATCTTCTGAGAGAGACTTAACCCTTAGCTTTGATTACTACCGAAGATATGCGATTAGAGGAAATGTGATCAAAGAGCTCAACCCTGAACGTTACATTAGCTCATCTTCAGCCTCAATTCTAGTCAACCATCGCTAACACAAAATGATACGGACTAGAGGCTTCATGAAGATAGTAAATCCAGTTAAGGTCTCAAGAGATCACCGATTAGTCATACGCTAACGTAGAAAATGGTCAAGAAAATCCGAAGGCCTACTATTCTTAACTCTTGTCTAAGCGACGTACATTTTGTACGAAGATCAAATCCACCTATCCATAACAAAATGGGACGATTTCCCTAATCCCTCTGATAAAATTAGGATGGGTTCGTTAGTACCCCACTATCAGACCATAGTTACCGAACTCCTACGATTTGCAGAAATAATAGGGTTAGTGATGATCTTAATCCACTGAGATTACTACTCAGCTATAAAAGCTCACTGTCCTAACTGTGAATTATAGCGTTATTTATTCTCACCCACAGTAAATATATAACGGATCTGTTTAACCCTATCATTATCCTCCTGTCCAACGCTGGAGGCAGCGCGAACCAAATATAGTAGAGACTATGAATAACTCCTCTCGACTAGGCTAGAAAACCCACTTACAATATATTAACACTCTAGAAGTCGATATCTTGATCGTCGGCGGCGGCATAAGTGGTATATACTTAATATGGAAGTTTAGAGGACTTAAATTAAGCGTTAAGCTCTTCGAGGTAGGCTCTTACTTCGGGGGAGTATAGTATTGGAATAAGTATTCAGGCGCTCGCGTTGACTCTAAGACACCTTACTATAGATTGTCAATTCCAGAAGTCTACCAGACCTGGTCCTATAAAGAACGCTTTCCTAACCATATAGAGCTGAAGAAGTATTTTACCTATATCGATAAGACTCTCGACCTCGCTAAAGACATATACTTTAATACGGTGGTGATAGGAGTAAAGTTCGACGCAAATCATATAATATAGTCAGTGTAGACTAATACTAGAGTCGTGGCCAAATGTAAGTACCTTATTATAGCGGTAGGGTCCACTTACAAAATGTATATGCTAGAGTTTAAGAATATAAGGAGCTACTAGGGAGAGCTCTTTCACTCTGTAAGGTACCTAGATATCGACGTGACAGGAAAGAAGATCGCTTATATTAGGTCTGGAGCGACCGGAGTATAGATCATCCAGACTCTAGCATAAGAAAAGTGCGAGGTCCACGTCTATATCAGAACATCTAGTATCGGCCTACCAATAAAACAAAGACAAATCGGTAAAGATGACTAGGACCGAGACCGTCGCTCCTATAGCTCGTTATATAACCGCGCTAAACGAACCAAATCCGGCTTTCCTTACGACCCTACTTAATATAGCTTTTAGGATGTGCCACTAGAGGAATGAGAATCTCTCTAGGAAGAATTATGGGAACGGGGCGGAATCCACTCATTGGTTTCCAACTTCCCGGAAATTCTCATAGATAAGCGTACTAACCAATCGATATATGATTTCTAGGCGAAGAAAGTACGCCCTAGGATTAACGACCCGGTCAAGCGAGATATGCTAGCGCCTTTAAAGTAAAGTTATTACTTTAGTATAAAACGACCGTCACTAGAGGACAATTACTATGAGTGTATGGACTAGGATAACGTTATAATAATCGACCTTAACGCATACCTAATCAAGAAGTTCACGGAAACGGGTATCGCACATTCTGACCGATATGAGCCGTACGATATTATTATTCTTACCATAGGCTACGATAGTGTCACTAGCTTATTGAATAAAATGGACCTTATCGATATCAACGGCGAACGTTTAAGGAATAAATGGGCGAAAGGCACGTATATATACCTAGGCCTCACCATTAACGGATTCCTAAATATGTTCATGATCTACGGACCTTAGTCACCTATTTCCTTTTCTAATACTCCCCCTATTGTGGAAACATAAGTTGACTAGGTTGCTGCGGCGGTTAAGAAGATGCGCGACGAAGGTATTGCATATATAGACGTACAGCAGAACGCAGCGGAAGTATGAAGGAAGTATATTCAGGATTTGAGTAATCGAACGTTATATCCGGAAACAAATAGCTGGTATATAGGTGCCAACGTCCCGGGGAAGCCTAGAGAGCAGTTGAGTTATCTTGGTAGACTCGATACTTACGCTGCGATAACGACGAGCGCCCTAGACCAGTGGACCGACTTTGATATATATAAAAAATGAGTGCTGAGCTCTCTCTCTAATTTTGGCCATAAAGATAGTGCTTAGGGTGGTTATAGATCTCCTTTAGTTGGTGGTAGACCTGGATAAAATATCTAGGTTCTTTCGTATTCTTATGGCTCTCTTATCGTCAGCTGCAGACGGACTATAACTTCTTTAGAGCATTAACTCCTACTTAAGTAGATAGGATAGTGTTGTACACTATTACCTAGTATCTACGGAAGAATATCACGGATAGAGTGGCTTGTACCATCTGAGATTCTCGGACTATCTGTATGGTGTGTAACATATGCTATAGATATCTACAATTGCAGCCTCGGATCGAGATTATTTGCACCTCTTCTGGCACAACTAGTTTTCTCTACATAATTGCGAGGTCTACATGCGTATAAAGTTACTCCTTATGTGAGTATCCTAATATTTCATCACAATTTCAGACAATAAAATTCGAAATACCGTATATCATACACTTTAAGCTATCCTATTGTCCCTCTTTTTCGCCCGTGTCTATATATCGCATTCATATCTACTCCCTTTCTCGAGCTGAGTAATACTTGCAGCTGCATCTCGCACTCAGAGACACGTCGCAAAAATTGTGCTTGACCGTCAGGGTCTGCTGGAAGGTCAAAACGATAGTTCCAAGGAGGGTGTGTTTTAGGTTTTGCCCAGTCAGATTCAACTCCCCTAATGAATTGGATTACTTGTTTGATTTCCCTCTCCGTATGTTGAACGCCAGAAGGTCGAAGGACAAACTAGTCCAGCCATTTCAAGATCTCCTCAGGCTTTAGGAAATTTTGGAGGAAGGCATATTTATCGCACTCTTCTAAAGTGCACAACTTCTCGTGATCCTTTAGATCGCTAGGGTCATCAAAGTCCTGAATGCGCAGCATCTCACATTTGTACCTTAGCTTCAATTTTTGAAAGCTACTTTCTGTCATAGAAAGCATATCCAGATTCCTATAGGACTACACGACCATGCGACTGGTAGATGCCAGCCACCAGTCCTCAGATAATTTCGGGAGCAATTGTGCCTGTATTGCACAGAAATATGGCTATTCGTCTCTCAATGGCTGTGTCTGCGTCGCAATGGCAATATGACCATATTTCCAGACATTGTAAGCTAGAGGAACGTGAGTTAGCTGTTGTGTAGACCCTTCGCTATGACGCTTCACCGCGGTTCGTTCCTGGCTGGAAATCGCGATTTGTGAAGTAGGTAACAAGCTTTCAGCGACATCAAGAGAAGAGAATGTGAGCAGTAGAAGTCTCCCTTGAGCCCATTGATGGAACAAAGTACTCTCCCTGCTGTATTGGTTGACGGTAAGGAAGAACCTCCCGGTATCGATGGTGTTAGTACATATCATCTCGTAGCATAAATATTTGATCTTTGGCGGGAAATCCAGAAATCGCAAGTAGGCACTTGCCTTATTGCCTGTTTGTGTGCAGAAACGCTTCGATCTTCTCCGGCCATGGTAAAATTCCTCGTTGCTGTACCGTTTCATCTTCGTGGTGATATGTCGATGGGAATGACCGTGTAAGCAGAGCTAACACCGATTGTGGGGTCGGACGTAGAGATATCCTCGAGAGCGTAGTCAAAGAAAAGGTGAGATGAAAAAAAAACGCTAGGGTGTAAGGTGTTCGAGAGGAAAGAACAGTTCTTTTCCTACTGGCAACTGACATAAATTTCCAGATATTTTGCACTAGGCCGAAGTCACGTGGACAGAGCCCGCTTGATACTCTGGATTGCAGATTCTGTCTACAATCTTTTGAAGGGGGACATTGGGACTGTGGATATGAGGCTCAGATGGACTTTTTGAAATAGTGGGTTTTCAATTTGAAGGACAATGTGGCGATTAGGGGCTCAAATTCAACAATGATAATCTTGGTGTTATGGTCATGTGAAGGGGCTAATATTGGAGTGACCGTAACGACTTTTGCGAGAATAAAGTAAGGGATTACGATGCGAGGTGCATATCTAAAGTGGATAGTACCCCACTTCAGATAGTATTAAGGCTGGGATGCCCACATATTCGATTCTCAGGCCTCAAGTGCTAAGGCAATTATTTATGCTAATATTGAATGAGGAAATATCACTTCTAAGCTCGTTATGGAGGTTTCGCTCGTTCGCACCTTAAGATAAGATACCTTCTCGCCCATCTTGTCCAGCGCTCTCACCACGGCGACCATCATAACTACACACTATGGCCTCTAACGTTCGGGAGGGAAAATGGTCCTCTGGCCTTTTCGAGTGTTGTTCGTCAAGGGGGTTAGGAACTAGTAAGCACGAATTGCTTATCTTCATAACCCGTATCTAAATCTCGAAATAGGCTATTTGGCCTTATGTTGCCCATACTTCCTATTTACTAGGATACACATTCGTGAGAGCGACGACACATGGGTTGATAGGATTTGCATGGTATAAAATTTCCAATTATCTTCAATATACACTAATCTAACACCGAATTGATATTGCGACTAGTTCTCTACTTACAGCCTTTCGATGACCTTCAGCGGTAACCGTCTCCTCCAGTGCATATATAGGGGCAAGATACGTTCTAAGTACGGAATCGAAGGAAGCTGGTTCTCCGACCTGTGTACATCCTGCTGCTGTTATTGTTGTGCATTGGTCCAAGAGGAAAAGGAGGTGATTACGAGATCTTCTGGAACTAATCCTTTGACAAATACGCCTTATTCTTCTCCTAGCAGCATGACCGTCCGTTGAAGGCAGTTGTCAAAAGGCCGATGATAATTAAGAAGGTAGAACATATCATGCTCAAATTAGATTTAAGTCACTTCTTCCTTTTCTTTTCTTTAAAGAGGGAGGCTTTATGTCGCTAAATACTAGGCCTGAAAATACCTCTACCACGAATAAGCCATTGAAATTGCGTTGCCTGTATATTTAACGCTTCCCTTAGATTCCCCCGCTTTCTTCTAACTTTGCACGACTATTATTTCTGTTGTCAGAGAGCTTTGGGGTGGGATCGTTAGACGAAGAGTCAGAGGGTTGAACACGTATCTTGATTCTTGTATAAAGCTGTCATTGAGACATCGACTTCTCGCACTGTTGAGGGCCTCTCTAGCAGTGTAAGAATAGAGGTCCTATTTATCTCTTTCTGTGTATACCTTGTGGGGGCCGCCTTGGCACTTGGGGGCCGTTGGCCCCATGGGGGCCAAGCGCCTGATGGGGGCCATTCGCCCCATGGGGTGTTGTCGGCCGGGAAGCGCATTGTAACAGTCATTGTAACAGCCCTGC
>NW_017387272.1:11880-15663 GCF_001651985.1 Fonsecaea erecta | reverse complement strand
TCTTTAATAGGTAATAACCTATAAGGACTAGACGTAGGAGAATTAGCTTAAAGTTATCTAGAGCGATAAATACTCTATTTAACGCGATAGTGAAAACTAGCGAGAATAGGTCTTTCGCACACCTAATTAGAAGTAGGATAGAGATAAAATAAGTATTAAGGATATATCAAAGATATATCTATTATAATTTAGGCTATAATCTTCGGTAGCGAATCTTCTAATATATATATCTTATCGCGCGATTAGGAGTTAGTAAAGATAGGCTATTTAGCTAATTCCTATCTTAAAGTCCTTACCGATAATATTCCGTTAATCTAGAGGTCTAGTCGGATCTTTATATAAGATAATATATCTATTTATAAAGCTAAAAAGGTCACGAAGTGGCTTAATATCAATAGAATAACTATAATAGAATAGTCATTATTTTCGCCGGATTTAAATCCTATCGAAAACCTATAGTTTAAGCTTAAATACCTAATTAACGCGATCGATCTAGAGCTTTAGTATATAATAGGAGACTCGTAAGAGACTCTCGATCGATTTATAAGTACTATTTTAAGGGTATAGGCGAGTATCGATAGGAAGAAGATTAAGAATACTATTAAGTCGATAAATAAGAGAGTTAACGCTATTATTAAAGCTAAGGGCTAGTAGACGCGATTTTAATCTAGACGATACGATATTCTAAGAGTGCTTATATTAAGCTATTAATTTATACTAATTATATTATTCTACTATAGTAGATATATAGAAAAAACTTATGAAAGGTATGGGGGTATAGTGGTCGGGGAGCGTACTAAGCGGCTAGTGTCCGGTGACTTTTGCGGACCTACTGTATGTTCCAGTCCGAAAATCCGTTTATACGACGTAAGAGCTCTCTCAAATAGAATTGCTGCTTACACGACTTTGCTTTGTGTATCTAATATACACGCTAGGCATACTACACTCTTAAGCGTTGAAATGTTCTCTCTTCCTAAGATCTTTTCCTTTAAACCTAGGACGTGTCGAAGTAGTTCCTTAGCTTCGAAGAACTTACATTGATCAAGCAATATAATCGCGAGGTTTGTCATACTGGTCCAAGTATCTGGATGTGCTACGCCTAATGCTTTTAAGCATAGCTGTAGCTCATTTCGGTGTAATGATTCTACTTCTGTGTACTTCGTTTGTTTGCCGAGTGTCACGGCCGTGAGCATAGACAAGACTAGATCTGTCCCGACTCGACGACACGTCCCATACCGGTCAACACTACGCTAAACAAAGTCGAACCGTAACGGACCGACGTTATCCCGGACGAGATACGGAATAAGCGTATGTCTCTAATTAGTTATATAGGAAGAACGGCTTAGTACACTAGGGCCTTAGTAGGGGTAGTCGCTATATAAAAGTGTAGCGCCGCACCCTTTCCTCCCTTCCTTCCTTTCTTCTTTCCCTTAGTTTAGTCTCTCGTTATATAGGAATATATATCCTTGGAGTCTTCTCCATCTTATATGTGCCCTACCGTCACACCGAGTACTGTGGCTAGATTATTCATAACTGTCCCCCTTGACCTATCTTCGAGAAAGGAATCGAAGTAGAGAATTCTTTGAAATAGGCTCTCAGCAAGCTTTAAATAACCAGCTTCTACTGATTGTATTGCTAGTTTGTTAATATTATCTACATAGTTCCAGTCTGTATATGATTGAAGATCTCCATATATAGCTACTATATGATACATCAGAACACCCTATGACTTGTTTCCGTCTGAAAACCGTCATAAAGTACGTTGTTGAATTTCAGATATAAGGGGACTCAGACTAAGAACCGGAATGCGACATCTATTAATAAGACCTATAATTAGCTGACATACGGTCGGTGTAGTAACCGATATGTATGGCTATTATTAGTGAAATTCAAAGTTTATTAATAAGCAAGATCCATTAAATTAGACTTATATATTTATCATCATAAACCTATAAAGGAAAAATACCATAAATTTAGATTTCCTGAAAATCTATCTATTTATATAAGATATGTTGAAACACTCCTAGTTATATCTACTATTCAGTCAAAATGATAGTCTCAAACGTATCGAAACCGTTGAAAGATGATCGTAAAGTCGAACCGTAAGCCCCTACATCAACTATCTCGACGTAGTCACCAACTTCAATATCCGCAGGTAGATTGAAGGAACCCGGCATAAAGTCTGGGTCATAAGTCGGCCCGTAGAACGAGAACGGTAAATCTGGTGCATCGGATAGCGTATCCCGAAGGAGTCTAACGAAGAAACGCCACTTTAAGTGCGCAGTATCGGAGAGAGTGCCGTACGCGCCATCGTTGATATAAAGGTCCAGCTTACGCCGCTTCTCCACTCGAATAATGACTAAATGATATATAGCGTATAGCGCTCGACCTAACTCTGCCTAAAGCTAGGTTATAGGGGCGAATTAGAGATTACGAAAGGTATAATTAATTGCTTTCGTAAATTCCGAAAGGGGTAGTGCCTCCATACCAGGATATATGATAGGAAACCCACTACTAACGTCGATAATGTCGATTTTGACTTCTACGTCCGTTACCAAAGTATAGACTTACTATAATGCGTCTTGATAGTCCCTAGGATCCATTGCCTAGCTTCCTACGTGGAAACATATTCCTAATCGATAAGTGCGTTCCGTTGTCTTTTGGAGTGACGTAGTTACTGCTTCAAGCGATTTACTCGTCGCCTAGAGTAAAGACTTAGCCTCTTGTCCGGACACCCCAAATTTGGGTGCAAGATTTAGCTTCGTATGTCGCGATTCTACCTAAACGCGGATATATAGGGTTAAATTAGTGGCGCGTTAAGATCCAATAGTGGTAGCCTATATAATCTTTTCTAATTCGTTCAGAGAATCAAGACTAAACACTCGTATATAGTGGGAGAAGTAGGCCTCTCGAATCGATTCCTCAGCCTTAACCGGATTTATAAAACATAAGGTAGCTGCCGGTAACACCTGAGACACATATCGTACTTCGTTAATAGAAGCAATATCGAACTAGGTAACACCGTTCTCCCAGAGTATCCGCACTAAGTCGGGGTAAGGATTGGCTTTTACTGCGTATATCGTTTGACCTGTAAATGATGTGATAAACTGCTTTGCTGCATCCGCTGCTGCTTTTGGATGAAGAATAGTTATCGGAAAAGGCGAATTAAGCTTCTGAGCTTTTTGTAAAGTATCGTTGAAATTTCTTTGATCCGTTAATGGGCGATGGTGATCTTTCGATTGAAAAGCTAGCCGAGCAGTCCCGGAGTTTCCCTCTTCAATTCGGCCTCTTAATTTTGTAATAGTATCGTTCTCCGCTGCTGAAGAGCTATTGTTAAGTTGTCGTGCTGGCGGTAGGCGAGAGGAAGTAAAACGATAGAAACGAACGCCGGCCATATTTGAACTACAGTAGAGAAACTGTCGTCGTCTTTTTAGAGGAGTTTGGGATGCAGAGGTGATAATAGCCTGGCTTATTATCTGAAGATAACATTCATCTTCGAATCTCTATAGGACGGTTTTTATTTGTAGGAAATAGGTATATCATTAGGAAGGTACGTGTCACCCGGGAAGCAGGGCTGTTACAATGACTGTTACAATACGCTTCCCGGCCGACAACACCCCATGGGGCGAACGGCCCCCAATGCCAAGTCGGCCCCCAATGCCAAGGCGGCCCCCAATAGGTATACACAGAAAGAGATAATAGGACCTCTATTCTCGCACTGCTGGAGAGGCCCTCAACAGTGCGAGAAGTCGATGTCTTAAGGACAGCTTTATACAATACAGA